>NC_089534.1:936962-976962 GCF_963924715.1 Thunnus thynnus | reverse complement strand
AAGAAAACTTAAAAATGTTCTTTATTTCAGCCTCTTCTTTCTCTGGTTTGTCAGTGGGTTTATGGAGGTTTATTGGAGATAATCGTATCCTCAGAGAGTGTAAATCACACTGATTGATATCAGTCATATGTTTCATGTCTGTGTTCATGTTACTTTGAAAACCTCTGATGTAGATTGAAAAGCTCTCTGAGATAAATATGTAATTTGTGATTTTGGGTTATATAACTAAAATTAACTTCAGCGTATGAATTACACGATAATTGATTAAACTGTGTAGAATTTAAAGGAATTGCTATAAAAATGTTGCATCAACTGTACAAGTCAATGTTTAACATTTTTACTCTTCTTTTTTAAGGTGTTGTGTTAAATCTTTGAATAGTTTTAGTAGTATAGTAGTTAGTATATTAACATACTTCACATTTTAACAAATGAAAAGAAACAAATATGATCTTGTTAACAATCATTTATTTTGTGTTTAATAAACTCATACATCACATCATTCTGGTGAGCAGGATTATCACGACTCCTCTGTAACAGATTCAATGTAAATATGTTTTAAACTGAAACATGAAAACCAAAAGACATTAAGAGAAACAGAACTGATGTTCCATAAATATATATGAATTAAAATACTTAACAAAATACTTAACAAGTATGAAAATTTCAGTTTTGCCATTTAAATCAAAATAAAACTTAAAAACCTTCACAGCTGCTACACATCACTCACTGTGACTCACTGTGGTACAAAATTAACTGGACTTTACATACAGACACTAACACAGTAAATGACAAATGTCTCATTTATACACATTAATGCAGTCCATTAACAAAATAATAATATAAAATATATTCAAATAAAATAAAATAAAATAAAATAAAATAAAATAATAATAATAATAATAATAATTAAAGCTGCAAGCAGCGATGATCGGGCCCTCGCGTCCTTGCGTATGTCAGGGCTTGGCGCTGGTGAAGGGCTTCTGTCACAGGGATATAGATGTCCCCAGACCTGGGCTGTTTTCAGACAGTGCAAGGGGAGAATAACGTCACATCCTCAATCACCTACTCTGCCTGCTGCAGGGGCTGCTGCATTGAAATGTCGTAGGGGGCGCTATGGAGCCAGTTTTCATCACTGACTGAATATTGGTATTTAGACGTGTTCAGGCTGGGAGTCTTATCAAACATGTAAAGTTTGGTGTAGACTCCAGCATTTACACTAAACTTATAGCAATTTCACCTGTCATGGCGAAACATCAAAACTCAACGCCACGCCACGGCCACACGCTTCAATGATAACTAAATCTTTTGATAACTTTTGATCACACACTGGTGTAGATGACACACACTGATTTTGAAGTCGTTACGATGAATTCTGTAAGAGGAGTTTGTTAAAATACAAGGTATGCGAAATGGTCAAAAAAACGCGAAAAATGACCACTTTTATCAAGATGGCCGACTTCCTGTAGGACTTACAATATGGCTCCAAGAGGCTTTTTTGTGCGTCTTCACATGATACATAAGCCTCCCGAATTTCTTTTTCCTAGGTTAATCTGGAAGGCGGGGCTACAATTTTGAAATTTTCAAGGGGGCGCTGTTGAGCCATATTGTCACGTCTATGCAAATGACCTATCCAGGATTTTAACTGGTGTCGCTCCAGACATGTGTGCCAAGTTTCGTGATTGTAGACCCATCCCTTAACCCTAAAATACAGCATCGTATTTCATGGCGAAGGATGTGTCGCCATGGCAACGGCATTTGGTCATGGGTCATGACCTGCCCAATGTAGCATCACCAAGGTCTTACATCTTAGCTGAGTCAATTTCAGGTGCATCGGCCAAATTTCCTAGGAGTAATACAACAAAGAACGACGCATGATACTTCCTGTTGCACTCTGGCCCGTCGGGATCAGATCACGCTTTTTAAAAATGAGGGATATTTCTTACAAGTGTGGTGTGCTTTTATTTTGAAAGTTTGATTGACATGTGTACTGTCAGGTGTGTAGAGACAATAAGTAACTGCAGCTGGACACAAAAAAATACTCATATATTTGAATGGAGAGTGTGAGCGAACCCACACCTTTTTGAACATTTACTGCTTCCACATAATTTTAGATACAAACTTCATTTGAACTTTAAATGAGTCACGAGACTTTGACCTACAAATCTTGAATTTACATGTGTTTTCTATCTTTTATTGTTTTTGAGATATTAGAGTGTGAGTTTTAAAGTCTTTTCTTGCTCCTCCTGTGATTTTATAATGAGTGTGTTTTGCGGAAAGTTTCACAGCACTGAGGGAGTGACATCACCAGGAGCAGCTGGAGAGGAGGATTTTAGAGTACGCTTCTTGTGAAATCTCCTCATGAATCCCATAACTTTGGCCAAATCCTACATAAAAATCACATTTTTTTGTAGGAATTTTCGTCACGAATCCATTGATACAGGTTTGAAAGTGGTCAGACTTATAGTTTAGACGCCAGATGCCCCAGTTTGGCACAAAGTCCATGCCCAGAGATTGCCTCCCCATTGGTTTACATTGTAAGGTGTAATGTCGCACTCCAACTTTCAGGGCTTACTAAATCTAAACCGTTCGAGTTATTACAAAGTTTTTAATAACTTTTGCTCAACACAGTGTGATAAGTCATGTATTAAAGTTTGAAGCCGATACCATTAACGCCCTCGGAGGAGATAGCGTTTGTTCGGGGGCCAAAATTGGGGCAAAGTCTTATTTTGAAAAGCTGATTGCAGACTTCCTGTTGGATTTAGGTCAGGGATGTCAGTGTATGATTTGTAGGTCTTGATGAGACGAATAATTGAGTTTTGGTTCGATCTCTCTACGACATTCCTACGGGCCATGGTGGCCGTTTTAGATACATAGGTGGCGCTCTCGAGCACATTTTGGCACTTCGGGGGTTAATTTTTACATTTTATCAAATTTTTCACCAGACCTGTGCGTGCCAAATTTGGTGAGTTTTTGAGCATGTTTAGGGGGTCAAATTTAGAGTTAAAGTGGCGTATTAATAAAGAATAATAATAAGAAAGAAACAAACACACGAAAAACAATAGGGTCTTCGCCCTTTGGGCTCAGGCCCTAATAAAAAGAATTAAAAAACACAAAACAAACTATTTTAATGTCCAGACTTTAGCCCACATACTGGAACAAAGAGAAAAAAGCCACACTAATGTGTTTGTAGCTTGATTTTAGCCTTTCATGGAAATTGCCTGCAAACACTCAGCATGAACACTGATGTAGATGAACACGAATGTCTCTGACTGACTGAGTCACTGAGTGATGACGTTACACCATTAATCAACTGAAGGCAGCCCAAAGCTTCCTGGTGCTTATTTAAATACAGTCAACCTATAGAAAGATCTTAATCCTAACAAGGGTCAGAGTTCGATATGAATATTTCCTTCTATGGAAATGCAGGAAAGTAGAATCTCATGAACATGAAGGAATATCTGACCTGCATAACAACAAAGACATATGGTAATAAAGAAATAAATACAAAGTGAATAATTAAATGAATAAATGATAAAACTTAATGTTTCATGTTAGTTTACTTCCATAAGTCTCAGTGTTTTCAGTAGAGCTGCAACAATCAGTCAACTTATTGATTAGTCGATGGACAGAAAATGAATCTGCAGCTATTTTATCATCAGTTTATCATTGAAGTCAGAACTTTAGTCAGACTTTAGATATAAAGATGTGTATTTAGTCTCTTTAGTCTCTTTAGGTGCAGCTTAAAAGCCTTTTTTGATGATCTGGCACTGTTTGGTAACTTGTTCCATTTCACAGAAGCCCTGTACATAACTGTACGTCGTAGGAATTTAGTCTTGGCTCGAGGGATATCTAACTTCTGCAGAGTGTCGTGTGTGTGTGTTTCACCACAGAACTTCAGTTGAGCTGAAAAAGATGCAGGTGTATCGCATGCATTTTATTAACACCAGTAGCGGGTCCACAGCCAAGAAAAGTTCTAGCAGCACTATTTTGGACTAGTTGAAGTTCATGAAGATCTGTTTTGTTAGCAGTGGACCATATGACTGAACAATAGTCAAGATGAGACAACACTAATGACTCAACAACACTTCTCATGTTTTCTTGAGAGACAACAGTAGAACACATCTTGCTGATTGTAATGCCCTCTTTCATTTTCTTAACAATATTGTTAATATGCAGTGACCAAGACAGGCGTTGATCAAGTGTAATTCCTAAAAATCTGATCTGTTCAACTTGATCCAGTTTGATGCCTTGTATAGAGAGGCGGAGCTGTGGATCTCGAGCCCATCTCCTGCTTCTTCTAATTATCATTGATTTTGAGTTTGGTATGTTTAAAATCATTTTGTTGTCAATGACCCAGTTATGCACAGCTTCTAGTTCAGCTCCTAATACACTGGTTAAGTCATTACAGTGATAAGCTGAGTAATATACAGTCATGTGATCTGCATACATAAAAATGGAAGACTTTCTTAAAACAAGGGGCAAATCATTTACAAAGATAGAAAAGAGGAGCCGACCAAGGACGCTACCCTGCGGCACTCCACAGTCAACGTCTCTGAAATTGGAAAAGCAGCCATTGTAATAAACTTTTTGCCTTCTGCCAGATAGATAAGTTCTTATCAGTGAAAGAGCCAAATCTGAGAGGCCATAACATTTAAGTTTGTCAACCAGCAAATCATGACTGACGTCAAAGGCAGCAATGAAATCCATAAACACAACACCAACTAACTTATGCTCATCAAGTTCTTTGCACCAGTCATCTGTCATGTGAACAAGAGCCGAGGTGGTAGAATAACCCGGTCTATAAGCATGTTGACTCTGAGTGAGCAGTTGATTATCCTTAAAGTATTCTTGAATCTGTTTATGGAGAATTTTCTCCAAGATGTGGCTCAAGACAGGCAGCGAACTAATAGGTGTGCTGTTCTCTGCATTGACACTTTTGTTTCTTATTTTGGATTTTTTCCACTGAGATGGAAATACACCATTTATGAGACACCTGTTCACTATGTGACATATGGCAGGAGAGATGTACCTGGCAGCTATTTTAAGCAGTCTGACATCCATGTTGTCTGTTCCAGGAGAAACATCTTCAGAGAGAGATGACAACAACCTCTCAACCTCTTCAACAGTAACTGTGACGAAACTGAGTGAACATTGTTTGTCTTTCATGATTCTGTCTTCAATAAGAAGACGAGACAAAGACTTGCCTTCATACCTAACAGAATGTTGTGATTCCTCAGTTTTATCAATATAATATTGATTAAAGTGTATGACAGTATCAGTGTCTTTTGTGATTAGACGTCCCTCAGATTCAATGTTGGTCACAGGAGATCGTGAGTTTCGCCCCATTAAATCATTTAATGTTTCCTGTATTTTCTTAATATCATTATCAGCCTCCCTCAGTCTCTGCTGAATATATTCTTCCTTTTTCTTCTCTGTCATTGTAGAAACAGCTTCTTTTAATGTTTTATAAAGATCTCCATAAAGACTGCCCCTTCCATTGGCAATCTTTTTTACATCATCTCTGCATAACATTAAAGTCTTCATCTCTTCATCCATCCATGGTAAATAATCTTTTTCAGCTGTGTGTCTCATTAAGGGGGCATGCTTGTCTGCTAGTTGGCTGAAGATGTCAGTGAACTTGGATAAAGCAGTCTCAGGGTCTGATTCCTTACGTACCTCTGCCCACTGAACCCTCTCAATATCTCTGATGTAACGGGCTTGATCAAACGTCTCGTATGACCTCTGAAAGATAATCTCTTGTTTAAGTTTGATCACATTTCTCTTCACAGTGAGGGCGATGAGATCATGATCACTACAACCTGTGGGTGTTGAGGTAGGTAGTGAGCAGAGATCCCTGACATTTGTATAAATATGATCAATAATTGATGACTTGGGACCATTTTTACCAATTGTCACCCTGGTAGGACAATTCATCACCTGGGTCATACCAGAGTCAGAGGATACAGAAACAATTCTTTCCTTCAAAGGAGACTTTGTGGCCCAATCAATGTTGAAGTCTCCCAGGAGGAAAATGTCCATGTTTTCTCTGGACACTCTTTCTATTATTTCACAGATTTTATCCAAATATAGTTTCTTAGCACTTGGTGGTCTGTAACAACACCCCACTAAAACTGGTTTATCATCAGCCAGTTGAATCTGAACCCAAATAATCTCTATATCAGAGTGCATTAAGTCTGGCTGTAATCTACTTGGGATCTGATTTTGAATATAGAAAGCTACACCACCGCCATCCTTGTTTCTATCTCTTCTGTACAAACTGTAACCTTTGATATATAATTCACTGTCATCAAAACTGGAGTCTAAACGTGTTTCGGAGAGTGCCAACACATGGATATGATGAAGTGTTAATATATGATGAATCTCGTGAATCTTATTTCTAAGACTACATATGTTCAAATGAGCCAGAGATAATCTTTCGGGAACGTGAATCTCTGGATGAGGAGAGTCAGGATTGGGAGCTGAAGAAGCCATGGTTATCAAATTGCAATAACAGAATGAGCTGATTATCAGATGAACAGATACACGTTCCTCTGAGCTCTTGGTTTGACTTCTAATTTGTCTCTGGCAGCCCACAGCTGATGGTGTCAGAGAAGTCTTTGTTGATGTACCGTATCTTCAGTAGGTGAAGGCAGCCTGCAATCACCACACTATCAAGACCAGCCAGGGTCCCTATAAGACACACAAATAGAATTATTATAACAATACACTGTCAGAGGGAAATGTACTTTTACTGCTCTGCATTTAACTGGCAGCTTTAATTACTGGTTATTTTACAGATTTTACATAAAAATCATGATAAACTTATAAAATAGACATTGTTAATGTCCCGTGGAAGGGCCAATCCAATTGAAGAAGTAAATACTTAGTTGGAAATATTTTTAAAAGTAAATTATGAAAGAATTAGTATGTTACAAGTTTAACATTGTAAAAATACTCCATTACAAGAAAAGTCCTGCTTTTAAAATTGTACTTAAGTAAAAAGTTAATGACCTTAAGTTGTTAACAATACAGCATAATAAACACTTTAAAAAGGCAAAAATGTGAAATAAGTTCAATTACATAATATTTTAAAGTATGTAAATTAATAAACTAAAATATGAAAAAAAAAAATTTAATCAATAAAAATTAAAAACTAAAATAAATTGAAATAGGAATATAATGAGAAATATGGCTTGATGTCCAAATGTTTTCATAGCTCTTTTGTTGAAGGGAGAGGAAATTATTTCCAGATGATTATTGACATCATTAATGTAAAGCGGGAGAAAAAGTGTTTACTTCCATTAAATTTAAGTTTAGGGATTTAACATTTGGCTAAAAGAAAAGATTAAGCTCAAGTCGTCTTTCCTGTAGTGAGTAAAACCAAAGATCAAATCATTAAGAAATCTGTTAAGATGAATGAGAGTTAATGTCTGTGACGTGTTTTCCAGAATCTCTCGATGTCTCTTGATTGTTCAGATACCAGATTTTTATCTGGTATCTGAACAATGTCATTTGTCAGATGACTTATGTCCTCGGTATGAAAACCACAGAAAGCACCAGGAAGTCATTGAACTGGCAGTCAGAAGTATGACGTGGAACCACTCACTGACGTGCGCAGTAGTCGGGCTCACAGTACAAGCTCAAATTTTGGTTTATCATTAATCAAAATAACTTTACTCTCATCACATGTCAAAAACTCATCTGTTTATAAGTGTATCTTACTTAAATTGACCCAAAATGACCTTTATAGCCCTGCAATAAATCCCACATCATCCACGACAGTCATACAACGTATACATTCCTTACATCTGCTAATGTATAACAATGTTCTATATAATATAATCTTTCACTTTTACTTACTTACACTTTTACTTACTTTCACTTTTAATACTTTAAGTACATGTTGCTGATAAATACTTTTATACTTTTATTTAAGTAAAGTTTCAATGCAGGACTTAAATAAATGAAACACGTGTGGTGTATCAGTTTGTACTTACTGTACTTGTCCGTGGACTGAAAAGGTGAGTGGATTTAAAGCTGGACGATCAGATGCTTCGTCGACACCAACAGTGTTCACTCCGCTGTGTCTGCTTGGATTCTGAACCTGCAGCCTCACCCCGCGGATTTAGCTCTAAAACCCCGCCCCTGTACTTTTATAATGATTATGTAATGGAGAGATGATTCTTCTTGAAGGTTATGACAAACAATACCATTGTCAAGATAGATGTCAATCAAGTTTTTCTGCTTAGTGTTTGTGAACTCAGACTTCCAATAATAGCATCCTTAAAACACCACTGTGCATTCCATCTTATGAAACTATTTTTTAAATTTTTATATTGATAATGCAAGACAATTAATTCACACGAAGACACATATGACACAGGACAAGGCAAGAGTAAGCAAAAGAGGTGACTTAAAGCCGTTTTCCACAACAGGAACCTGAGCTTGTAAGAACCTTTAAGGTCTAAGTTTCAGGTTCTGCTTTATGTATTCAATTCACAACCAAAATTCACAATCCAAATCACAACAGAAGTTATCTCGGGACACCTTTAACATAGAGCAGGTCTAGACAGAACTCTTTAATCTACAGAGACCCAACATTCCTCCATGAGCAGCAGGAAAAACTCCCCTTTAACAGGAAGAAACCACAAGCAGAACCGGACTCTAAGTGGATGCCTTAACTGGTTGGGTTGAGAGAGAGAGAAGGAAGGAGAGACACAGAGAAGCAGAATAACAAAATAATAATAATATTGATACCTTTTATGCTCTGTGTAAAGCACTTTGAATTGCTTTGTTGTTGAAATGTGCTATACAAGGCATGGGCGTCGAGCAGGATCGCGTCGAGCAGGATCGCGTTGAGCAGGATCGCGTCAGCAGGCGGTCCGCGACCACCATACACAGGAACCTGCGAGACAAGAGAGCACACAAACTCCGGGGACGAAGCCAAGTTAGTAACATGCATTGATGGTACATGAAAACGTATAGATGGAGAGGAGGAGGAGGAGCGAGGAGCTCAGTGCATCATGGGAAGTCCCCCAGCAGTCTAGGCCTATAGCAGCATAACTA
This sequence comes from Thunnus thynnus, assembly GCF_963924715.1. NCBI lineage: Eukaryota > Metazoa > Chordata > Actinopteri > Scombriformes > Scombridae > Thunnus > Thunnus thynnus. The sequence goes on along the minus strand of NC_089534.1, from coordinate 967,896 downwards.
AGGGCTGATCCAAGGCGAGCCTGGTCGGCCCTAACTATAAGCTTTATCAAAAAGGAAAGTTTTAAGTCTACTCCTAAACATAGAGAGGGTGTCTGCACCCCGGACCCAATCTGGTAGATGGTTCCACAGGAGAGGAGCCTGATAGCTGAAGGCTCTGAAGTATTGCATTTTCCACTGAGAATAAAAGGAATGGCAGCCATGTTTTTTGTTTGAGGAGACAGAAACTTGACAGTCATATGACATGGAAGCAGGCCAATAGAAAAGAATGGGCTAAAGAAAACAAACAAAAAATAGCATCTCACAATTTTAGAGCCATTATTGTGAAACTAAAATGTTTTGCTCAGTGGACCAACGTGTCTCACAGGATAAGAGACCTGGACCCCGTGGCTGCAGGGATACCATGGCGGCATGGTCCTGTGGGTGTCCTGCCTTGACATCCACTCCTGCTATTGTTATTACTAGTCATATTCTATTATTATTGTTGTTGTTATTGTCATGATTGTTTTTATTATGCTTCTCTGTGTCTCTCCCTCTCTCCGTCTTTCTCTCTCAACCCAACCGGTCAAGGCAGATGGCATAAAGGGGAGTTTTTCCTTGCTGCTGTCACCAAGTGCTGCTCATGGAGGATCATTGGGTCTCTGTATATTAAAGAGTTTGGTCTAGACCTGAGGGATGTTCCATCAAGCTGGCTAACGGGATAGCCTGGTTTATTTGGATAAGCTTCGCTAATTTAAGTGAGAGTTTGTTCCATCACTGCGGCTTATATGAGTCCCAGCTCAGTAACCATGGTAACTTAGTCAGCAGAACTAGCTGCTCCATGGCAGGTTAATGGTCAAACTTAATTCAGCTGCGTGTCAAAGAATGTCTGACGGATGGAAACAGACTCTCAAAAGACGGTTCCATCAAGTGTCTTTTCACACTCGCAACCCTTTTATTTAAAAGCTCAGCATTTATAATTTAAGGAATAAAAGTGTGCCAGTGTTATTTTGAAGTTATTTATTTATTCATTCACTCATTTTGTTCAAGCTGTGAAGACAAAAAGAAAATTAAATAAAGTCCAAACTATGACCTTCTGCTGTGTTTAAATGTATACAGTATTAACTGCTTATAGTGATCAGTTACAGTGATCAGCTGTTTATATGGATCAAAAAGAGACAGAATCATTCATATACATTTATGCTGTTTAAATAAGTCGCCTATAGAAATCAAGCAGTCCGCCTACAGTGATCATTTTGGGTCTCTTCATACATGACAACATGTGGAAAAACATTTTAAACCACGTAAATCTATTTTTGTACTTTACTCCAATGATAAATAGTTGCTGCTGCGTGAACACTGACATCATGACAGAGACAGAAAGTCGTTTTCTCTCAATGACAAATGTCTCCTCAAAACTTATGACAATAAAGGGGGCGGGGGGGTGTTACATAAATTTCACTGCTTTCACCGCTTCAAAAATGTGCACACTGTATTATGAAACAGTCATTAAAATCTGTATCTTTATATTCATGTAGGCTAATAAATATACAAATGTCAATTAGATGGTATTCTGCATGACAAATAAAGAAAAAGAAAAGGTTATAATAATCGTCTGCTTATAGTGATATTTGATATCAGACATGATCATTATAAGCTGTTTCCACTGTACTTATACCCTCCAGTTTACAGTCAATGTTTAACTTTCAGTGATGCTTGTAAATGGATCCTGTGAAAGAGAAAATGTGTCAAAGACACCATAATTATAAATATACATCTGATATTATCTAGCCTAGTAATAATAAAACTACAGTCACTGATCTGAATGGTCATTTATTAACAAATAAAGATAAAAGCATGAGCGGGAACAAGCATCGCTCTTCACTTTCACCATGCAGACTCATCAAGCCGGATGCAGGGATTGAACATCAACCTTCTGGTAATAAGTTTGTTTCTCCAACCTTTAAACCATCACTGCCCACCTACAGGTGAACATTTAATCTGTCATCGGTTTTGTGCTGAGTCAGCTCCTTCACCTTGTTAACTGCTGCAGTTTTGCCCTATTTGGTGAAAACTCATGAACTATATTCATCATATAGTTTCATCAGCAGGTTTGTTCTGCTGCTGAGAAGAACGCTGCTCTAGTTTTCTCTTCTTTTTGCAACATGGTATTGTCTTTTTGACAATCGACTCCTGGGCTGCTTATGTCCTCCGTGCACGCGCACACTGCAAGTTTACTCCAGTCTGGCTAGACTGAACGCTGACTAGAGGCAGCTAAACTGCGTTAATGGAACAACTTGAGCCTCAAGTGAAAGTTGACGTTAATTCTAGCCAGACTTTTTCAAGTAAGTGCAGCTTTCTTTAGCTGCGTTGATGGAACAGCCCTCTGCTCTATGTGGAAAGTGCCCTGAGATGACTTCAGTGTTACTGCAGGTATGCCTTAAATTCCACCATATGATCACCTTACTCATTGTAGCTCAGGTTAATACACAATATGGTGGCTGCTATAGACTCACTGTCACCATGTTAAGTTTTTCCTTTAATGATAACTTTAACATCTCTCATCACAAAGACATGAAAGTATCCCTAATAACTCAACAATATGGTGGGTTAATGTTATGGCCAGAAATAGTGCTGATCCTGGCACCAGTTTTAGCAACAATAGAAAGCCTGCAAGAATCTTAATAATAACTGACAAACTAAAGATCATATACATTTGTAACGGAGTCACAAAAACACAGCAACACAAGCACTCTCTCTCTGGGAATCTTTACTGGGATCTGGGACTGGAGTGCACAGGGACAATAAACATCAAGGAATCCCTCGTGGACAGGTGTCTCTCTCTGCTTCTCTCAATTACATCTCCGACTGCTCTCTACAGTATACTGTATGTACATTGCACACATAACCAGAGGGAACAACTTTATGGTTTCCCCCGTGGTTAACGTAGACTTTTCAAAGTATGTTACCATAGAAACCACTCCAAGACCAGCTCTAATTGTAGGAAAGTTAGCCGTTAATCTACTGGTTGTTAACGTATTGGTAAGCATTCAACAGGCAGTTTAATACATCCATGATGTGGCTGAACGAACAAACTTCTTAAACACAGTTTGAAGCACTGAAATACTCCCACTGACACTGAACATGTTTTTAGAATACTAAAATATCTGAAATAAACCAACATCTTTTTCTTAACATAGATCATCTAGGTGCAGTGTGATTACTGGTTCAGCTGCACAAGATATTTGATATATTCAGTAGATATATCATTTTACAACCCTATTTACAACTCTACTTTGCAAACCAGAAGAACTACAACTGTAGATCTGATTTGTATGAAGCTGCATGGCGCCACTCTGTAGTTGTAGTAATTGTAGTTTTTTTTTAAAAAATATTAGTGTTTTACCTAGAATTGGAAGTTGTAAATACTGAATTGAGAGTACACTGAGGACTTTAAAGAGGTGGTTAACACATTTGTGTAATCAGATTTAAATATCTAATTGTTAATTGAGTGAAAGTTAAGTTTAACCATGTTTTACCCATATCTGACAGTGTCCCCAGATGTCGATTCTACTGACATGATATCTGAGGTCGAGAGCTCTCTATAACAGTTGGTCCCATGTCTGAAGCTCCTTTTGTTGCTGTTGTTGTTGTTGAATTATGAGCCTTAAAACATACACTGAGGGCAAGGTTCAAAGGTCAGTATTTCAAAGCAGGAGCCATGTAGAAACCTCCTACTGACATATGTTACTCTACAGGTCAAGACCTTTCCAACAAAGTATTTGGTTTAGCTTTACGACAAAGTTTTAATTTTTTCATTTTATGGACACAAGCCATGTACTAAAAAGAAGGAGGGACACCCGCACACTGTCTTCACTTGCTCAATACTTTAATATACACAAAGTTTCAGTCAACAACCTTCTTCAGGTATGCACACAAACCATCCCAGGCCTAGCTTCAGAGCACTTTTAAGGCCCAATGTATAAAATGAAGCTTTTTGGGTTTTTTGTTTTTTTCTTTTTTAGTGGAAATAGTGACCAAAATGAGTCACCTTCAGAGTTTAAAATACTGCTGACAATCTAGTAGATTAGTACAAGTTTTGGTTAAACCAAGAGTTAGGGCTGAAAAGACTAACCTAGTCTTATTCATACATAGGCTACTATTTACACAACCCTGGAGATTTTTTGTATCCTTATGATTCTTGGTTTTGGGATATTATGTCAGCATCACATACAGTATCATACAAGTGGAGGTTGAATACAATGCACAATCTTAAGTCCATTTTGATGAAATATATGAAAGTGACAAGTGGCATTGATGCACACACACACACATGTTTGAGTGCTTTATTGGATGATGTGGCTCAATATTAATTGAGGAAGACTCAATGTTTTAAAAAAAAAAAGATTTCATATTAAATATCCTCAGCCACATATTCTTGGAAATGTAAAATTAAATGACCTACTTCACATTTTACAATCACAGATAATGAAGATAATTGCGTTTGGATTTGACTTTCGGCCAACCAGCAGCAAGTTAAAATGGAATGAAGCCCACTGACAGTAGACAACCCAAAAAAGTTCATGCACAAATCATTCAGTCGTACTGCTTGTTTTTGTTTATTTGTACACAATTATTAGTTACACAAAGAGACAACTCATATATAAATATAAAGCCTGTGGATCCTCATGTTGCAGGATCACAGATAAATGTGTGTTCCTTATGAAACAAGATGTAAGAAGTTCAACTGTATCGTACAGTTTTCCTCAGTTGCTTTGGCCCAATTATCAAATGATAATCAATATTTTCAAAAAAAAAAAAAGTGAAACCTCCACACAGCGGGTCACTTGTTCACAACAGATTTAGATTTCTAATTCTTTTAGACAAATTGCAAATGTTTTAGCACATCTCTGCAAATTAATAAGTACAACTGTCTACTATTTGAACAGTTACCAAATGTGTCTTACTGATCAAAACTAATTATGTTGCTTTTCAGTTCACTCTCAAAAAATTGTAGGAATTCTTCCAATGTATAAGTCACATGTACAATAGTCCATTTGATTGTCAAAATCACTCAGGCATATATTCCATAACTAGCATTGATATGGAATTTTGTGACATCTGCTAAATTGCCTTTCAGGTAAAACTTGAAAAGTCAATGTATGTCTGAAACTCATGTTGTAAGAAATACATGTGGGACACAGTACAGCACAGTACAAATACAGTACAGTTTGTCTCAACTGGTGATATTTTCAAAACAGTTAACACAAACCACACAACACTATTTCAGTTTCCAAAATCAAATAATTGCACTAAAACTAATTGCTGTTTCATCAGAATAGGAGTCTTTCTTTCTCATTCCTTGAACACTGGCAATCAAAATTGTAAATACACTCGTCAAAATGGAACAGTCAGTTCAAAGGTTCATTTGTTCTATAATCCTTTTGATGCTTGGTGTGATATGATACAGTATGGGGACAGTGTGGGGACTTCCTTCATGACCGGTTATTCATAAACACCTATTTTAACACTTTATTTTTCTAAAATTAAAAGTGTAATAAAAACAAAAACAGGATTTTAAGCCTCTTTCCACTTTTATTGGAATACAAATACAAATACTGCTCTCTGCACATCCCTAATAGATAGATAGATTCATATTCAAGAATCAATATCATCATTTTAAAAACAGAGAGTTTTCCTCAATCAATATTGAGCCACATCATCAATAAAGCACTCCAAAGTTTGTGTCTGTGTGTGTGAGGGGGGACTCCATGAATACACACATCACCATAAATTCAGTAATTAAAAGTAAATAGTGGATATAATAGTTAATAAAAGTTTTGTAATAATAACAAAGTTGATTCACTGGTTTCATCTCCATAGCAACGGTGGCTGAGGCTCATGGGTAATGTCGCTGCTTCACATGAACCTATCATATTGTTTAGTTATCAAGGACACGTTCTCATCTTTGTGTTGAGAAATGTTAAAGATATCATTAAAAGAAAACATTAGTGACAGTGAGGAAAACACTTCCTGTTGGCAGGTCCTCCAGTCACCACCGATGACTGATGTGGACCACTGACTGTACTGATAAAATTAAAATAAAGAAATAAAAACAAGGATACAATCTTGTGATTAAATGTTGGGTATTGTAGCGGTTATAGTAAAAAAATAAAAAGAAAGTAACAAATAAGAAAAGAAATACAGCTTCTGTACTCCTGAGTCCTGACAGAAAAAGAAAAGTGGTGCAGGCACGAAACCTACTTCCAACTGAGATATCTTTGTTTGAAAGTCTTGCTGAGTGTCATGAAAAAAAAGTATTTGTGTCCATGTACACGAAGTTATAGATTAAATTTCACCACTATTTCAAAAAGTGCCGTGAGACTGGGTTGCTACTCCACTGTAATGGATTAAATGTAAATATGTTTTAAACTGAAACATGTAAACCAAAAGACGTTAGGAGAAACAGACCAGATGTTCCTGCCTCAAAAATATATCAATTAAATATCAATTTCCAAAATACTTTAAATAAAAGACATTTAAATCAAAATAAAACTTAATTAAAAACCTTCACAGCTGCTCACTCTGGGCTTTACATACAGATACTAACAAAGTACATAACAAATGTTTCATTTATACAAATTAACACAGTCCATTAACTTGAATTTCAAATAAAATTCCCCCCACAATTAAAAACACAACAAAACAAAATAAAACAATTTTAATCTCCAAACTTTACCCCACATACTGGAAGAAAGGGAAAAAAGCCAGGCTGGTGTGTTTGTAGCTTGATATTAGCCTCATTGTTTTGAGTAGAGCTACAATGATTAGTGAATTTATTGATTAGTCGATGGACAGAAAATTAATCTGCAGCTATTTGATCATTGGTTTATCGTTAAAGTCGAAACTAGGACATCCGATAGACAGACGTGTATTCATTCACACAATCTCCTGTAGCTCTATTTGTTGCTTATCTGGGTTTGGTACCTTGTTCCACTCCACTGAAGCTCTGTATTACTGTACGTTGAAAGAAGTTAGTCTTGGCTCGAGTGATAAATAACAGTGTTTTCTGCACAGACCAAGTGATCAAAGTGCTGCAGTATTAATAACATAGAACACACAACATAAAGAAAATAACAATAAGAGTTAAGATGAAAAAGGCTTCCTGAACAGAAAGGTTTTTAGACCTTTGTTAAAAGAGTCTATGGTCTGTGCTGCCCTCAGACGGTTAGGAAAGCTGTTCCACCATCGTGATGCAGCAAAGCAGAAGGCTCCTATGGTGCGGAGCTTAGTACTGGGGGCCCGGAGGAGCAAACTGCTGGTAGCTCTGAAGGTGGAGGTTTGTGGTATGTCTTTTACTAACGGCCATGACAGTCTCTCATGCATTTTATTAACACCAGTACGGGGTCCACAGCCAAGAGCAGTTCTAGCAGCACTATTCTGGACTAGTTGAAGTTTTTTGAGATGTGTTTTGTTAGCAGTGGACCATATGACTGAACAAGAGTCAAGATGAGACAACACTAATGACTCAACAACACTTCTCATGTTTTCTTGAGAGACAACAGTAGAACACATCTTGCTGATTGTAATGCCCTCTTTCATTTTCTTAACAATATTGTTAATATGCAGTGACCAAGACAGCTCTTGATCAAGTGTAATTCCTAAAAATCTGACCTGTTTAACTTGATCCAGTTTGATGCCTTGTATAGAGAGGCGGAGCTGTGGATCTGGAGCCCATCTCCTGCTTCTTCTAATTATCATTGATTTTGAGTTTGGTATGTTTAAAATCATTTTGTTGTCAGTGACCCAGTCATACACAGCTTCTAGTTTAGCTCCTAATATACTGGTTAAGTCATTACAATGATCAGCAGAGTGATATACAGTCATGTGATCTGCATACATAACAATGGAAGACTTTTCTAAAACAAGGGGCAAATCATTTACAAAGATAGAAAAGAGGAGCCGACCAAGGACGCTACCCTGCGGCACTCCACAGTCAACGTCTCTGAAATTGGAAAAGCAGCCATTGTAATAAACTTTTTGTCTTCTGCCAGATAGATAAGTTCTTATCAGTGAAAGAGCCAAATCTGAGAGGCCATAACATTTAAGTTTGTCAACCAGCAAATCGTGACTGACGTCAAAGGCAGCAATGAAATCCATAAACACAACACCAACTAACTTATGCTCATCAAGTTCTTTGCACCAGTCATCTGTCATGTGAACAAGAGCCGAGGTGGTAGAATAACCCGGTCTATAAGCATGTTGACTCTGAGTGAGCAGTTGATTATCCTTAAAGTATTCATGAATCTGTTTATGGAGAATTTTCTCCAAGATGTGGCTCAAGACAGGCAGCGAACTAATAGGTGTGCTGTTCTCTGCATTGACACTTTTGTTTCTTATTTTGGATTCTTTCCACTGAGATGGAAATACACCATTTATGAGACACCTGTTCACTATGTGACATATGGCAGGAGAGATGTACCTGGCAGCTATTTTAAGCAGTCTGACATCCATGTTGTCTGTTCCAGGAGAAACATCTTCAGAGAGAGATGACAACAAACTCTCAACCTCTTCAACAGTAACTGTGACGAAACTGAGTGAACATTGTTTGTCTTTCATGATTCTGTCTTCAATAAGACGACGAGACAAAGACTTGCCTTCATACCTAACAGAATGTTGTGATTCCTCAGTTTCATCAATATAATATTGATTAAGGTGTATGACAGTATCAGTGTCTTTTGTGATTAGACGTCCCTCAGATTCAATGTTGGTCACAGGAGATCGTGAGTTTCGCCCCATTAAATCATTTAATGTTTCCTGTATTTTCTTAATATCATTATCAGCCTCCCTCAGTCTCTGTTGAATATATTCTTCCTTTTTCGTCTCTGTCATTGTAGAAACAGCTTCTTTTAATGTTTTATAAAGATCTCCATAAAGACTGCCCCTTCCATTGGCAATCTTTTTTACATCATCTCTGCTTAACATTAAAGTCTTCATCTCTTCATCCATCCATGATAAATAATCTTTTTCAGCTGTGTGTCTCATTAAGGGGGCATGCTTGTCTGCTAGTTGGCTGAAGATGTCAGTGAACTTGGATAAAGCAGTCTCAGGGTCTGATTCGTTACATACCTCTGCCCACTGAGCCCTCTCAATATCTCTGATGTAATGGGCTTGATCAAACGTCTCGTATGACCTCTGAAAGATAATCTCTTGTTTAAGTTTGGGCACATTTCTCTTCACAGTGAGGGCGATGAGATCATGATCACTACAACCTGTGGGTGTTGAGGTAGGTAGTGAGCAGAGATCTGGGACATTTGTATAGATATGATCAATAATTTTTGATGACTTGGGACCATTTTTACCAATTGTCACCCTGGTAGGACGATTCATCACCTGGGTCATACCAGAGTCAGAGGATACAGAATCAATTCTTTCCTTCAAAGGAGACTTTGTGGCCCAATCAATGTTGAAGTCTCCCAGGAGGAAAATGTCCATGTTTTCTCTGGACACTCTTTCTATTATTTCACAGATTTTATCCAAATATGGTTCCTCAGCACTTGGTGGTCTGTAACAACACCCCACTAAAACTGGTTTATCATCAGCCAGTTGAATCTGAACCCAAATAATCTCTATATCAGAGCGCATTAAGTCTGGCTGTAATCTACTTGGGAGCTGATTTTGAATATAGAAAGCTACACCACCCCCATCCTTGTTTCTATCTCTTCTGTACAAACTGTAACCTTTAATATATAATTCACTGTCATCAAAACTGGAGTCTAAATGTGTTTCGGAGAGTGCCAACACATGGATATGATGAAGTGTTAATATATGATGAATCTCGTGAATCTTATTTCTAAGACTACATATGTTCAAATGAGCCAGAGATAATTTTTCGGGAACGTGAATCTCTGGATGAGGAGAGTCAGGATTGGGAGCTGAAGAAGCCATGGTTATCAAATTGCAATAACAGAATGAGCTGATTATCAGATGAACAGATACACGTTCCTCTGAGCTCTTGGTTTGACTTCTAATTTGTCTCTGGCAGCCCACAGCTGATGGTGTCAGAGAAGTCTTTGTTGATTTACCGTATCTTCAGTAGGTGAAGGCAGCCTGCAATCGCCACACTATCAAGACCAGCCAGGGTCCCTATAAGACACACAGATAGAATTATTATAACAATACACTGTCAGAGGGAAATGTACTTTTACTGCTCTGCAGTTAACTGGCAGCTTTAATTACTGGTTATTTTACAGATTTTACATAAAAGTCATGATAATCTTATAAAATAGACATTGTTAATGTCCCGTGGCTGGGCCAATCCAATTAGAGAAGTAAATACTTTGTTGGAAATATTTTAAAAAGTAAGTAGTAGGATTATTGAAAAGGTTAAATTTATAATGCAACGGCACCAAGGGGTTACAGAAACTCTAAGACTCTATTAAAAGGGCTGAGCAGGTTGTTTTTAATATCAGGGGTGAGCAGATTCAAAACCACAACTTAAAATGTCTTTAAAAAGGTTTGTTACCATAAAATAATAAAAACAAGTCCGGGGAAACAGACAATAACCACCAGTATCCTGCAGATACACCATGTCTGAAAAGTTAAGCCAATGTGGAACTGCTTTAAACCTGCATTCTCTGTAACGGCCAGCAGGGGGCGACGCCACTGGCTGCAAAAAGAAGTCGGATTGTATGGAAGCCTATGAGAAAAAGATCCAGCTTCTCATTCGATTTATTACATCAGTAAACACGTTCCTAATAAGTTTACTTTCTCAGTCACTAGTTTAGAGTCTTCTTCAATACAGTGTGATGTAAATTATGGTCCCATTTAATTTAAATTTGACAATAAAGCAGCGTATGCTTTAGGGAGTGGCACAACCCAATGGGTGATGTCATGGTGTCTACTTTCATTATTTTTTTTACAGTCTATGAGATCCACCAGGTCTGATTTACCATTCGGTGTCTGACTCAAAACAACAATGACAAATACTCACGTTTTTCTGGAGTGTTCGCGCTGAATGAAGACAGGCTGCTGTGCTTCAGGCTTCTGCGGTGGCTCGTCTTCTGGTCGGGGGTTCAGCTCAGGAAACCTCGCAATTCTGTGTTTGGCTGTTAGTGAAACACAATTGTGACCAACTATTAGATACTTGCCTATGGACACAAATTAGTGTCAATACTTTTGACAAGTGGTTCTTTATTATCCGCACATAAAGATGTACAATTTTTAACTGAATACACAACTCAGAACTCCTCAGAAGCATGTCTCTGCCTAACACAAGAGAGACTGTTATACATATACTGTCAAATATATATACTGTATTAACAACATAACAGCAAACCACACTGCATGTAAGATGTAACATTATGGTCCAATGGGCTGTACTCACCGTCAGTCCAACCAGCTCAGAGGAAGTGTACCAAATGATAGCTTGTTATCTGGATAGAGGAGGAGACGAGAAAAGGCTCATTTATTTGTTGTATTATTCTGTACATGTTACTTGTTGCTGTATGTATTGTAACATTAAAGCACACAGAGTTTACTTGTGTGTAATGAAAACTTTGTGAATGAGAAAATGCTGAAAGTGACAGAGGGACCACATGAAGGAGCAGCTAGGGGTGTGCCCAAATACGAATATGTTATTCGACAAAGCACAAATAGTGGGGTTTTTTTATTAATATTTGTTTCATATGAATAATTTTTAAAGTATTTGTTAGCGGGAAGAAAGAAAAAAAACATGTCAAATACCAGCATGTAGTTTGATTACATCACTATCTCAGTATCTCTCCTCTGCTCCGCTGTGACGTCTATCAGCAGGTCTCAACAAGGGGAGTCACATCCACCTGCTGCATGACGCACATTTCCTAATTTGGACATCAGTCCCGAGGTTGGGGGTGTTCCCCAGAGATAAAGCTGAACTACTGACATATGTGAAGTGCTCCCAAGAGACTCTCCACAACCTGTTGTTCCCCTTCTCTTTTCCACAAAGTTAGGTTGTAATAAATAGGCAATAAATGAAAAGTGCAAAGCAGGAATCACTTTCAAATTTCTTCCCTGCACGCTGTGCTGTTTCTGTATTATGGGTGTATAAATAAGTAGAGGTCTGTCTGCACATTTGTGATGCACTTGGTTTAGCTCAGTAGTCAGCGCAGTCATTTGTGATCTGGGAGACTTGAGTTCAAGACCTGGTGGGGGACCTCCTTCATGAGATACTTTATTCATGAACACTTTTAACACTTAAATATCCTAAAATTAAAAGTGTGATAAAAACAAAAAGTTGATTTTTACATCTATTTCCATTTTTATTTGAATACAAATACTGGGCTCTCTGCACATCCCTAGCAGCAGCAGTGGAAGAAGTATTCATATCCATGTAGCAGTACAACAATGTAAAAATACTGCATTACAAGCAAAAGTCCTGCATTTCAAAGCCTACCAATAGAGCATAATAAACGCTTAAAAAGGCAAAAAATGTGGAATAAAATAAATCACATAATATTAAATTAAAAAAGTATGTAAATTAATAAACAATCAAAGTGATTGAAATAGGAATATGACAAAAATTACGTTTTTGACATCATTATTGTAAAGCAGGAAAAAAAGGGTTTACTTCCATTAAATTTAGGTTTTAATATTTAGCTAAAAGAGAAGCTTAAGTCATCTTTCCTGTAGTGAGTAAAACAAAGATCAAAGCATTAAGAAATCTTTTATAGATGAATGAGAGTTAATGTCTGTGACAAGTTTCCAATCTCTTGATATAATCAGATACCAGAGCAAATGACTAACGTCCTCGGTATGAAAGCACAGAAAACACCAGGAAGTCCCTGAACTGGCAGTCAAAAGCATGACGTGGAACCACTCACTGACATGCACAGTAGTCGGGCTCACAATACAAACTCAAATTTTGATTTATCTTTTATCAAAATAACTTAACTCTGTCAAAAACACATCTGTTTATAAGTGTATGTCATTTAATGTATCATCCCTTACATCTGCGTATGTATAACAATGGTCTGTAAGTACATTTTGATGATAAATCCTTTTGTACTTTTATTTAAGTACGTTGTGCATTAGTTTGAACTGAATCTATTATTAAGACAAGACGGTCCTGCACCGTAGCATGACCCCTCCCAACCCAGGTAGGTGGGTGTTAAAAACACCCATTTTTTATATACCTGATTTATGTAATAGCAGGTTTTATGCTCAGTATAAGGTCCCATTCCAACAAATCTTTTATTTGCTTGATTTTATCATCTCTATCAAAATTGACTTTTTTTTAATGATATTAGACACCTGACTTAATGTTGGTGACTCGCCCCCCTGATAGAATCCGCACCCCCCAATTTCTCCTTTTTCAACCGTCCCAGAAGGACTTTCAGTTATAATAACAACTTCAATTGCTCACTCATCTCATTCGGTGACTTTTCATCCTTTGAGTCATTGTGTTTATATTCTTCCATTAGAGGGAACCTTAAAACTCTGTGCATTTTAATCTAAAAACCCCTTAAATCTGTGTCTGGCTTTCTTGAACAGTTCTCTGAACTCCTCTCTATTGTAATGGCACACTATGATAAACAGCATGTTGGTTGTCCATAGAGTTTTCACACATTGTTGATTTTTAACCAACAAAATTAAAAGCTTTTAATTTAAGTAGAACTGTCACAGTGCCTACTCACAACAAGGACTCTTGATCTTGTCCTTTCACGTAGTGTTTCAATAGACAATATACTATGCAAAGATGTTAGTGTCTCTGACCACAAATGCATAATGTTCACATCTGTGGTCCGAAATAATCCGTCCGATAATAGGTCAAACCCTGTATGCTCTCGCATTTTTAATACTTCCCCTGCAGCCAAATTCACAGATCTCCTGTCTTCTTCAGTTGACAGTGGCTCAAGTCAAGATGTTGATACAGTCCTGAATATCACTATTTACTGGTTCTGTCCCTGAACCCTTATTTTAACAATGTAACCCTTTCTGAAAAAACCCTCTTTAGATCCTAACTCCCTGGATAATTTCAGACCTATTTCCAAACTTCCCTTTCTTTCTAAGGTTCTAGAAAAAGCTGTTGCTGAACAATTGATTTCTTTTTTAAACAGAAATGGACCCTTTGAGACGTTCCAGTCTTGATTTATGGCAAACGACAGTCCAGAGATGGCACCCCTTAAAGTAATGGATGATCTGCTGGTTGCCGTTGATTCTGGAGGATCTTCAGTTTTAGTTCTTAGATCTTAGCGCTGCATTCAACACTGTCGATCATTCTATTTTATTGGAACGTCTCAAACACTGGGTTAGCATCTCTGGTTCAGTTTTAAAGTGGTTTTATTCTTACTTACAAGATAGATCTTTTAGTGAAGATGACCTGCGGGGTACCTCAGGGGTTTGTCCTTGGACCACTTTTGTTTCTCTCTACGTTACCCCTGGGGCATGTCATCCACAGGCATAATGTGAGCTTCTATTCTTATGCAGATGACACTCAATTGTACCTCTCTTTTAACCCCAATGGTTTTTTTTAAAATCAAATTAATACACTCAACGACTGCATCCTTGATCTCAAATGCTGTATGGCCCAGAACTTCCTGCAGCTAAATGTTGATAAGACTGAGGTAATTATTATCGGCCCTGGCAAAGTTAATGCTTATACTCCAAAACATCTGAGCTATCTGTCCCAAAATATAGCCTAAAACTGTAAGAATCTTGGTGTCATCTAATCACCTCAGCTTGAACAAGCATGTTAACACAGTTGTCCAGTCTTTGTTTTTTGCAGCTCAGGAGACTCTCTAAGATCAGTTCAATTTAATCCAGCAGAAATCTGGAGACTGTCATACATGCTTTTATTTACTGTCATTTGAACTGTTGTAACTCTCTCTACGCGTCTGCACCAACAGAGTCAACATAAATTACAGCTTGTCCAAGTAAATTTTAGAATTGAGATTTTTAAGATATTACGGACTTAAGATATTATTGATAACTTTTAAGGCCTGGACTCACAACTCACAACCAAGTACATCTCAGATCTTCTGACTCCACATGTACCCATCACAACCTGAGGTCCTCAACCAAGGCTCTGCTAGCCATTCCACGATCTGGGCTGAGGACCAAGGGTGACCGGGCCTTTTCTGTTAGGGCCCCCACTCTCTGGAACAACCTGAGGAGATCAGACTGGTGAGCTCCTTGTCCTCTTTTAAATCCCTTTTATAAGTGTGTTTTTAAAGGGCTTGTGGTCTGAATTCACTTTCATCTTTTAAGTCATTACTTAAAACCTATTATACAAAGTCATTATTTTAAATCTCATTTTATTGGTTTACTCCTTTTGCTTCTTTATTTCTTTTCCAATGTTGTATTAAACTGTTTTTAAATGGTCTTTACTGTTGTTTGTCTACCACTTTTATTTTGTCTTGTAAATAAAAAGGATGCTTTTGATTGAAAATGCTATATAAATAAAGTTTATCATTATTTACTTACTTAGCTACTGTATGTGTCCGTGGAGGTCACCTGAAGCCGGAGCGAGAGGAAGATGCAGATTGTTCGAGGAGTGTCGGGGAAAAGCTGAGAGTGGATTTAAAGCTGGATCATCAGATGTCAACATCAAGAATGTTCTCTCAGCAGTGTCTGCTTTGAATCTGACTCACCTGCAGCTTCACCTTACAGAGTTAGCTCTAAATCCCGCCCCGTACATTTAGATTAGATTAGATTAGATTCCACTTTACTGTCATTGTGTAGAGTACCAGTATGAAACCAATTAAATGCAGTTAGCATTTAACCAGAAGTGCAAAAACTACAGTGTTACAGTATTTACAGATGAAGGAAAGTAAGTGCTACAGCATAAGAGATGCTATATCTTCCAATATGTACAGTGATGAAAACAATGACAGTGGAGTTACAATATACAAATATGTATATGAATAATTTATAATGAACTTATTGTCATGGTGCTGTTTGTTTTGGTGTCTGGTTTTTTGTTTGGGTTTGTCCTGTATTTCCTTTTTCCTCGTCCCTCTCAGGGTGTGTCTGGCTTCACTATCAGGCACACCTGACGCCTGCACTACAAAGCACGTTCAACATACCTAGGATATCTTTTCGTTACCTGGCTCAATGAACCTAACATTGGTCGTCCAGATAACCAGAACTATGAAGCTGATTATCAACCTGTTCAGTCAACTCTGGGTTTTCCAGCTACAGGCGTCTTCATGTGAAAGAGGCGGGTTTTTTAATTATGAGCGACATCATCAGAACCATGAAGTTCTTCATGATATGAGATGAAATGGTGAAACCAAGAACCTACAGAAAACTTCTGTTTTACCAACAGCAAAAGGTCATATTCAACCAAGTGAAATGTAAACGATCCTGTAATCATACAACATCTGAATATGTCACATAAAAAGACAAATTTAATGTAACGTCAGACTGTTTCTGCTACTGAAGCAAAGAGTGTAAAAGTAGTTAATAACTGATGAGTCTATCTGACTGAAATGTTGCTTTATAATCACGGAGATAAAGTAAACTTTGCACAATTGAAATGCAGCTAAAATCATCATTATGTGATTAGTGTCATAAACTATCTCTCTGTTTGTTAGAAGCTCTGAACCAGAGTGGAAATAGAAAGTCTGAAACAATAAAATGTTTCCACTGACCTATCAAAATATATATCGACCTTTTTTACTTGTCACTTCATTATAAACTCAGGACTTTTGTCCATGTCGGGATCCTATAGGAATGATGACTCCAGTGATCTGATTGGTCAGCGGTCGCAGTGTTGACAGGTTGTGATCCGATCCTCTGACGTTAACCTGCTCCGGAGCTCATCAGTAACCAGATTATTCTGTTGTAGTCGGTAACTATGAGTCCCTGATGATTCCCTTGCTTCTTTGAGTTTTCTTTTCTTGTTATTTAGAGTATGGACTGACCTGAGTTTTTGCCTGTGTATAGTTTTCCAGTGTGCGTCGCCTGCAGTCTCCAGTGCTGCTGTTTTTCTGGTGCTCAGCCTCGGTGGTCAATTTGCCACCTCATCTGCAACGCCAGCCACCTCCTCCAGCCTCTTGCCTTTTTTCATTGAGACATTATTTTTTTCAATAAACACCCCAAGAACTGTCCTTGCCTCTGTCTCTGCATTTTGGGATACTGGTTGTAACAAACAATACCATCGTCGAGATAAACAGTCGATCAAGTTGTTGACACAGGACACGGCAAGAGGTAGAAGCAACAGAAGTGACGTCTAGCCCTTCTCCACAACAGGCACTGAATGACCTGGAGCCTCCCCTAACCTGAGCTTGTAACAACCTGTAAGGTCTAAGATTCAGGTTCTGCTTTGTGTTTCCAGTGTTTGTCAAACCGGAACATCTCTGTCCACAGAGGGACAAACATCCTCATCTTGTGCTGTTTGGTAGGAGAGTGTGGAAAAAGTGTTGCTGAAGCGATTTAACTTTTACATTTAGATGTAAAAGTTAAAAATATCAACTTTTAAACGTTGATATTGTTAAATTATTAGCAGAGCTCTTTGGCCTCTGTGACGCCAAAGTTTTCCTCCTCAGTCGGCAGCGGAGCAGCGACCACAGGAACATCAGCGGTTCCTCTGAGGTACGTTGTCTGTCGCACTCTGCCGCCATTCTGCATCTTTCTTCTTCATTTGATTCAGCTCCTCGTCTGTGAATGCCAGAGTTGTGTTGAAGACTGACCCCTGCCTTAAACTAAACCCAAACACTCATCACAAACAGAATCAGAACCAGGTTTATTGTCAAGTTTGCACAATTTGCCTTGATATTATGATGCACAACAATCAAAAAGTAGAAGGTAAGAGAAAACAAAACTACCACATAAGACAGGTGATATAACTATATTAATACAATTTTACAATTAAAAAGTAAAATATGTAATATTTAAGAGCTTCAATATTTAAGAGAGTAAATATATAAGAGCTTTTGAGTTTAAAAGATATTGTACAAGATATTGACCGGAAACGTGCAGATGTTCACAGTATAAACAGTATAAACTGTATAAACTGTATAATGGTTAATGTAATGCCCCATTGTTCAGTGTGATGGATTCACAGATGCGGAGGCGAATATAATGTGTAGTGTCCAAGGTGGGGTAGAGTCCATGTCAGTGGAGGTACCAGGCCTTGTTGATGAGGCTCTAGTTGGGAAGAAACTGTTGGTGGTCTTGACCTTGTCCTTGACAGTTGCAGCAGCGTACCAGATGTGACAGAGGAGGTGAGGATGGACTCCATAATGGCAGTGTAAAAGCTCACCATCATTGACTTAAACAGGTTGAACTTCTTGCAGCTGCTGCAGGAAGTTCATCCTCTGCTGAGCTGATGATGATGATGATGATGATGATAACTATGGTCGAACATTAAAATGACTCACCTTCACCTCACAATCTTTATGCTACGTTAACGTCTTATTAGAGTTATTGTAGCTACGGGTTCCTGACTTACAAACCGTGTTCACGTTAACATGCAAGTTGTAATTATAAGTGGGAAGCTCTAATATTTTCCACCTGGTGCTAAATAACACGGAAGTACACGAAATCCAAACAAACATGGACGCCGCACATCAGCCCCAGACCAACCTTCAAATGTATCAAACCCTGATTTAATAGATATGAGGTTATATTGTCAATGCAGGTGTTTTAATCTTTACATGAACAAGTCATCACACAGTTGTCTTGATTTCGTGAACGCTGACATTAGTCATGCACATGACAGAATGTGATTGGATGATTGTTGCAGAAATGCACCCTGGGACTTGTAGTTTACTTCTCCTGGACCTTTTTATGTTCACAGGCTCGGACGGTTCACATTTTTTATCATCTTTTGTTCTGATGATGATTTAATCAGGAGAGTTTCATGTTGATCAAAGACTTGTCTAACGGAGGGATGAGACTTTTACTGGACTATATAGATATAAGTGTGTTTGTTTATATGCTGTATATACAGCAGCGTCTTGCTGCCAACATGGCAATTCTTATTGTTGCTCAAGTTCTTGTTGAAACCAGAACTTTTCTCATTTAAACATCATACAACCTGCAATTGAATTTTAAATAAAGTGCAGTGAGTTTGAACAATGTTTGTCTGCACAGCATGAATGTATTTATGCAGGACTGAAGAGGTTAAATGCTCCTCATGTGTGCTCTGTTCATCTGCGCTGCATCCTTTTATCATCTGCTGAACCATCTACTCATCATTTTTGATAAATAATATATTTTAGATTTAATTAATATAAAGATTTACGGTATGTAAAGTTGTCTCATCATTAATCGTATATGCTTGTTTTTCTATCTATCTGTTTCTACTCTAAAAGGAGATATAGATATCCAAGCAGGACAGACACACACATGATTTCACAGATTAACTTCCCTTGTTTGTATATTTCTACCATAAAAAGTTGACTTCCTCATGCAGCCCAGGAACAGCTGAGTGGAGAGTGTGTGTGTGTGTGTGTGTGTGTGTGTGTGTGTGTGTGTGTGTGTGTGTGTGCGTGTCTGTGTGTGTGTGTGAGTGTGTGTGTGAGTGTGTGTGTGTGTGTGTGTGTGAGTGTGTGTGTGTGTGTGTGTGTGTGTGTGTGTGTGAGTGTGTGTGTGTGTGTGTGTGTGTGAGTGTGTGTGTGAGTGTGTGTGTGAGTGTGTGTTTTATGTATTAGTTTTTGGTTGTAGATTGATTGTGTGTTGTTCTGTGCATATTTGTGGATTTTGCTGTCAGATGATGTTTTTATTGATGGTTTAGTGTGGGTATTTATTTACTGTACTCTGGTATCAGCGCTGGTTGATTAGGGAGGAAGGTCTGTGGTTCCCATGCTCATACAGATGAATAAATTGAACCTTTAAACCTTTGAGCCTACTGTATGTTTTAATGTCTGCAGCAAATTCAATAACATGTCCTGCTGAGCAACGTTTAATGTTATAACAAGCAAAGTATGTTGATTCTGTGAAATAATGACAATGTTTTGTGATATAACAAGATGAAGTGATCTGTTTTTACAAGATAAGCCTCTTGTAAGAATGAAGTAATTTAATAATAATGAATCTATTAATAATGAGAATATGTCATAATAATAAATAAAAATGTGAAAAGAACCTCATTAAAATGAGAAATTTTCTAACTTTAACTTGTTTAACTTGTGTGTGTGTGTGTGTGTGTGGAGGGTGTGTGTGTGTGTGTGTGTGTGTGTGTGTGTGGAGGGCGTGTAGGGTAATGATGATAGGTTTATTACATCCTTATTATTATATCCTTATATCACAGAAAATTCCCTCCTTTCAAAATGATCCTCTTTTAAATTCCTTTTATAAGTGTGTTTTTAGAGGGTTTGTGGTCTGAATTCACTTTCATCTTTTAAGTCATTTCTTACATTAACGTTTACATTTTTCATTTAGCAGACGCTTTTATCCAATGCGATGTATATATATATGAGACTGATACAACACAAGCAGGGATCTAGTCAGGAGACAATCACACGAGTAAGAGCCATAAAGCTGAAGTTTGGGCCCGATAGGACGTAGATGCCAACAGGCAGCGCAACAAGGCGATGATTAGAGTGCATAGAAGCATGTTGTTGTTTTTCTTAAAACCTATTATACAAAGTCATTATTTTAAATCTCATTTTATTGGTTATTGATTATTAGAATGATTTTATATTGTTTTATTTTACTTATTTTACTCCTTTTGCTTCTTTATTTCTTTCCCAATGTTGTATTAAACTGTTTTTAAATGGTCTTTACTGTTGTTTGTCTACCACTTTTATTTTGTCTTGTAAATAAAAAGGATGCTTTTGATTGAAAATGCTATATAAATAAAGTTTATCATTATTTACTTACTTAGCTACTGTATGTGTCCGTGGATGTCACCTGAAGCCGGAGCGAGAGGAAGATGCAGATTGTTCGAGGAGTGTCGGGGAAAAGCTGAGAGTGGATTTAAAGCTGGATCATCAGATGTCAACACCAAGAATGTTCTCTCAGCAGTGTCTGCTTTGAATCTGACTCACCTGCAGCTTCACCTTACAGAGTTAGCTCTAAATCCCGCCCCGTACATTTACATTAGATTAGATAAGACTCCACTTTACTGTCATTGTTTAGAGTACAGCATAAGAGATGCTATATCTTCCAATATGTACAGTGATGAAAACAATGACAGTGGAGTTACAATATACAAATATGTATGTAAATAATTTATAATGAACTTATAATGGTTATAACAAACAATACCATTGTCCAGATAAACAGTCGGTCAAGTTTTTCTAGTTTCAGTTTGTGAACTTTCTATAATAGCATCATTAAAACACCACTGTGCATTACATCCTTTGTAACTAAGTATATATATATATTGATAATGCAAGACAAGTGATTAAAACAAAGACACATATGACACAGACGTTCTCACTCCCAACTCGTCACATACTGAAGCTTGGTCAGGACCCCTTGCCGTCACTTTTTAACACACTGGGTACCCCTTTAGCATCATTTTTCAACATGCAGGGTAGTCCGATAGACCCCACAGAAGTCTCGCTCCACCCTCCACTAGAACTCCCACAATGTCTCAAATAGATGCCATGAGACTGATGACGTCTATATAAGGTGACAAATTTCCATATTTGGTGGATGGCTCTAGATAAATAGATGGCAAACACTGGACTTTGCTGCAGGAGACCGCTATTCGCTTCCAACTGCAGCCTTAACTGGTTGGGACAGTTTTTAACCCAAACCATGATCCCCTAACCCTAACCAAGTGGTTTTTATGTTTAAACCTAACCAGACCTTAACCACAGCGTTGTCACACCATAAAATATGGTTATTTTTTAACAGTGACTGCTGTGATACTGCACATTACAAAATGACGCTAAAGGGGTACCCAGTGCGTTAAAAGGTGATGTCAAGGGGTCCTGACCAAGCTTCAGTATGTGACAAGTGTGGGAACGTGTTGACACAGGACAAGGAAAGAGAAGCAACAGAAGGGACGTCTAGCCCTTTTCCACAACAGGCACTGAATGACCTGTAACCCGGAGCCTCCCCTAACCTGCGCTTGTAAGAACCTGTAAGGTCTAAGTTTCAGGTTCTGCTTCGTGTTTCCACTGTTTGTCAAACCGGAACATCTCAAATATTTGTCACTGAAAAGTGACAAAATGAATTTACTTTTACATTTAGATGTGACGACTTTTAAACATCGATATCGTTAAATTATTAGCAGAGCTCCACCCACAGTTGTAGTTTGACAGAACAGAGACCGACTCCAGACCAAAAAACAACTATCAGCTTGTTCCAGCTCTTCATTAAAGCGATATCATGTTTACACTGTATAAAATATATATCTGTTTCTACTCTAAAAGGAGATATAGATATCCAAGCAGGACAGACACACACACATGATTTCACAGATTAACTTCCCTTGTTTGCATATTTCTACCATAAAAAGTTGACTTCCTCATGCAGCCCAGGAACAGCAGAGTGGAGAGAGTGTGTGTGTGTGTGTGTGTGTGTGTGTGTGTGTGTGTTTTATGTATTAGTTTTTGGTTGTAGATTGATTGTGTGTTGTTCTGTGCATATTTGTGGATTTTGCTGTCAGATGATGTTTTTATTGATGGTTTAGTGTGGGTATTTATTTACTGTACTCTGGTATCAGCGCTGGTTGATTAGGGAGGAAGGTCTGTGGTTCCCATGCTCATACAGATGAATAAATTGAACCTTTAAACCTTTGAGCCTACTGTATGTTTTAATGTCTGCAACAAATTCAATAACATGTCCTGCTGAGCAACGTTTAATGTTATAACAAGCAAAGTTTGTTGATTCTGTGAAATAATGACAATGTTTTGTGATATAACAAGATGAAGTGATCTGTTTTTACAAGATAAGCCTCTTGTAAGAATGAAGTAATTTAATAATAATGAATCTATTAATAATGAGAATATGTCATAATAATAAATACAAATGTGAAAAGAACCTCATTAAAATGAGAAATTTTCTAACTTTAAGAAACTGAGCAAAAGAACGAGTGTCATTGTGTAACTCAGTCGCCAGAAGAAAACGTTGGCATCGAATGTTTCTGCAAACCGCAGAAACGTTGAATATATACGTTTCAACACGTGTAATACGTAGCATATCAACATTTCTACCCGTTGAATAGTGATGTTTTATGGTGTGACATCGCTGTGGTTCAGGTCTGGTTTGGTTTAGGCACAAAGACCACTTGGTTAGGGTTAGGGTAAAATAAAAACGGCCGATGTCTCACTAAAAAAAGTTGGTTTTCTCGCTTTAGTCGATTGAAACGGGAAGCAGACATTGGTTTTGGTTTCGAACCGTGTCACTAACCGTCCACCTGCTCCTCCTCCTCCTCCTATAGATCAACTCATATAGAATCACATGTGAACTACGTCACTTTAGAAATGTTGAGATGATGCGTATTGTTGAAATGTTAAAATGCAACGTATTTCACGTGTTGAAACGTAGATATTCAGCGTTTCTGTCGTTTGCAGAGACGTACAGTGCCAACGTTTTATTCTGGCGACCAGGCTGCGCTGCTGTATATATACTTTGTGTGTATGAATATCTACAGTATATTATATCTGTATTTTCCATCGCTGCATCTTTTATATGAAAAATATTTAAATATCAAAAATCCTGCATTTCAGTTGGTTGAGTTTTAGCTTTAGCTCCTCACTCATATTGTTGCTCATGTACCACATAATCGTTTATTTCTTCAGTTGTTGTCAAACTGCTCCGACAGGTCAGAGGACTTCATGTGAACTTCCTCAAAGAGCCACACTGGTTCCTGAGGTGGAACGCTCCCTCTTTAGACTCCAGCACCATTAATCTTCACATCATTGAAGCTGCCACACCTCTGCACTGCGTGGAGACTGGATGTGATGTGTTAGATTTAGATTATGTTACAGATAAGCAGAGCGTCAACAACACGGTACGCACATCAACAAAGAAATATTCCACAGTTGAAAGGGCGTGAATATGGACACTAGAACCAAGTTTTCCTTTTTTCACGTCTGTATATTACAGGTTTTTTTACAGCTGGTTACGTTTTCTGTACACTAACTTCACTTTTTATAACCTGTTCATACAGTTTTCTTCACTGATCATCATCATTTCACCTCCCATAATATACTTACTTACACATTTCCAAGTTTGTGATGAATGTTGTCAGGTTCACAGTTTGGCACTTTATCCTAAATTAGGAAATGATTTCAGGTGAGATCTTTAAACCTTTCTCCACAACACGTAGTTAGCAAGTTCAACTACACCCTGTATTGGCTATCTCAAAATTAACCTTCAAGTAAAAAGAGGTAAAACTTTAAAAGTTTATCTCTTGCATTTTAACGGCCTTGATAAAGCGTATTCATACAGTCTGGAAGATAAAGAATTGATTAACACCTTTCAAATCAAAAGAGTAAAATTCTTGTTACTGGATAACACATAGGAGTGTTTTTTAAAGTTATGAGTACACTGTATGTTAATGGGGGAAAAGCATCAATAAATTCATTGGAAATCTTCAGCTACTGGTGAAAACGTCCCCATGTGGCACCTCTGGAAGGGAATTAGTAGAGCGTTCGCTTTGCAGACACACCAAACACGTTTATAGCACAGTTCCTCCAAAGCATTACTCCACTCATGAGTAGTTTTTCATCACGGTCAGCGATGTCATAGTGCCAGCAAACACTTTGCATACAAATCTTCATTGCAGGAAACACACAGTGCCTTGATTCGAAGTAACTGAAGTACAAAAGGATTCCTCCAGAGCGTTACTCCTGCTGAATGTGCTCATAATAATAAGAGCAGGTTTACCCTCTGATACCAATGTTAATCACAGAAAGCACAAATTTCCTCTAAGTTCCGAAAGCTTTGTTTAATCGGCTGTATTCCTGTGACTACTAGGAGTTCTTACCCCTAATCAGCAACGTCACATTGCTTGACATACATGTTCACAGCAAATCCTACAGAAGTGGGGATATACAACCACGAAGGGATTCGAACCCTCAATCTTCTGATCCGAAGTCAGACGCCTTGTCCTTTAGGCCACGTGGTCACGTAAGAAGGGACATGTACATTTCAATGGGGCTACAGTAGTAGTCTACCGACAAAGTGTAAGAAGTAGCTGGACATGAAACTTTCACCTTCATGGGACACACGTGTGAGATGATGTGGACCTGCTGGCCATTCCATGGGTGAAAAACAGAGAAGTTCACGTCGACTTTCGTTCCATCTGCAGGTGACACAAGAACTTCTCCAGTTACAACAATTGATCCTGGCCAGTACAGGGATCAAACCTGTGACCTTGGCGTTATTAGCACCACACTCTAACCACCACACTCAGCTTTCAAATATTTTGCGACCTGCTGTCACCTCGCTCGTAGATGTCTCGAAGAGAGGAATTAGCTTCAATGGTAGAGTGCTCGCTTTGCATGTGAGAGGCAGCGGGATCGACGCCTGCGTTCTTCATTCCCATTTATTCTTTGGTGTAAAATGGGTCTGTTCACTAAAAGTCAATGCCTGTTGTTGTTGCAGCAGGTTCCCACTTGGCCTTCAAACCTACCAATTGCTGGGCTCTTTCCATTGGACGTGATTGTCCTTTTGCACGGCAGATTTTTATATTTATACTAATTTCATCTTGCAATCACTGCATTTTATTTAAGACTTGGAACATTGTGTTTGTCATCATACTTAAATTGTACCTTACCACGAGGATTATGGCACATGTCTTCTACGTACAAGTGGAGGTAGGTATAGTTGGGCAGAGAAAGGGAGACTTGTTACAGACAATGTTTAATTGGCAAGCTTTTTCAATCAAGGAGCACTCGCAGCACAACACTAACTTCCTATACAAGATGCAAATGGATTCAGTCCATTTCTCCCGAAAGCTTTGTTTCCACTGAGCAAGATGGGGTTGGTCATTGGCTTCTGTCCATCTCAAAGTTATTCAATGGAAGTAGGTTTTCTCTGCATAATGCTGGTGTACACACCAAACACGTTTATAGCACAGTTCCTCCAAAGCATTACTCCACTCATGAGTAGTTTTTCATCACAATCAGTGATGTCATAGTGCCCGACATTGCAAATCCAAAGCTTTGCATACAAATCTTAATGGCAGGAAACACACAATGATTTGATTTGAAGGGACTGACGCACACCAGGATTCCTCCTGCTGAATGTGCCCACAATAAACAGAGCCAGGGTGCTTTTTTACAGGTTTACCCTCTGATACCAGTGTTAATCACACAAAACATGTATTTCCTCTAAATTCCAAATGCTTTTACCACACATTTTGTTTAATCTGCAGTATTTCTGTGATGTACATGTTCACAGCTTCTCATCATATGCAAATCCTACAGAAGTGGGGATATACAACCACGAAGGGATTCGAACCCTCAAACTTCTGATCCGAAGTCAGATGCCTTGTCCTTTAGGCCACGTGGTCACATAGGAGGGAAGGTGTACATTTCAATGGGGCTACAGTAGTAGTCTACCGACAAAGCATGAGAAGGAGCAGGATTTCGGACGTGAAGCTTTCGCCGTCATGGGATGCACGTGTGAGATGATGCGGACCTGCTGGTCGTTCCGCGGGTGAGAGACATGGGGGAAGTTTACATCGACGTTCTCTTCGTATGTAATGGGGAAATTGCTGATGACTCAATAAACACACAAAGAGAGCATTGTCAGGTTATGAAATAGTGTAATCAAATAATACAATCAGAAGTATAATGCATCATAGTTCTGGAGACAAAGATACCACCTAGCTATCTTTTCTTTGTCTGAAAGGTTAACCAGTCCCTTAAATACTGCTCGTACAGAATTTAAGACATCTGTTTACTAACCTTACAGGTCAGCAACCCTCAGATAGAAACATCAGTCAAAAGTTCAGCTAACCTAGGAACAGTCTTTCTTCACGACCATATATGACAGTACATAAGCACCAAGTAGCATCACAAAATAACATCACTACTATATTAAATTAAGGACAAACCACACTATCCTCTAAAGCTGATCAGTTTTACACATAAACATCTACATAACTACAGTTTATCTTATCACTGGCTCAGGTAAAGGTATAACAGAATAAACTTAACTATTAGACACACAACTGCCTCATCTTACACAGCAAAGAACTAAGTTTAGAATAGACACAGCACACACAAACTAACACTAAACTGAACTTAAACACTGTCTGAAACATGTATGATATATTGAAGAAATACATCAAATGATAACCTGTTATTCAGTTTTCTTTTACACGTTCAACGTACGCACAAGAACTTCTGAAAGTGTTCTTACAACCACATCCCTTCTAGAATGACAGAAAATCAGTTGTTTTCAAATATTTTGCGACCTGCTGTCACCTCGCTAAACGTCTGAAAGAGGGGAATTAGCTCAAATGGTAGAGTGCTAGCTTAGCGTGTGAGAGGCAGCGGGATCGATGCTGGTGTTCTCCGTTACCTTCTTTACTGTCAGGCCAGTCAGCATCCACTACTTTTTGTTTGGTGGTTTGCTGAAACTGTTTGACCACTTAGTAGTCTTAACTTTTGTAAAAAAGCTCAGAAAAAGGTTTTATTTATTTGTCATTTTTAATGTTAATCTACTTGACAATAAAATAGACTGACCATCGACAGTTATGTGTATGCACGTAGCCTATTCATTTATATTTTAGCATATCATCAGTTGAATATTTATGCATATTAAAAATTCTGTGCGCTGTGCACACACATTAACAACACATCGTGGCCACCTCTAGACATCCCTCTGCCACCTCAGTTATAATGATGAATAATGAATCCTTCCCTCTGGTCCCAGTAGCATCATGAACAGTCTCTCATCTAATCTGGGTTATTTATTTATCCACTAATGTGAAAACAGAGGCCTGAAACCTCGGTGTACTCTAAAAGTGCTGCAGTCAAACTGAGACATGTAAAAGGTCATTAATGCTTTTATCTCCTCCAGACTTCACTACTCTATAACGCGCTTTATTCAGGTCTAAGCAGGCAAAACCTCCAAAGACTACAACTTCTAGAAAATGCTGCTGTCAGGCGTTAACAGACTCTAAGAGAAGCGACCAGACTGATCCTCGCTCCTTCTCGCTCTTAAAGCCTTGCATGGTCGGGTTACTCGCCCCATATGAGCCTGATTGCTGCTTCGGATCCTCCAGCAGGGCTGAGTCTCAGGGAGGATATCTTCTGTCTTTTAAATCTCTTCTTTAAACTCATTTTTATCTTGTGTCTTTTTCTTAACTGATGGTAATTTGCGTAATTTTGTGTTTATCTTTGATTTTTATGTCTTGAATTTTATTGACTTTTTACTTCTTGTTTTTACTGTGAAGCACTTTGTAACTTTGTTTTGAAATGTAGCTTAGCTTTAGCTGAGGAGGTCGGGAGGTAGAGCCGGTCGTCCACTGATCACAAGGTTGGTGGTTCAATCCCCGACTTCTCCAGTCCGCATGTTGAGGTGTCTTTGGGCAAGATACTGAACCCTAAAATGACCCCGGTTGCTGTGGCATCAGTGTGTGAATGAGTGAGAGCAGAATAGTAGAAACATTGTAAAAGCACTTTGGATAAAAACGTGTTGCATCGCTCCTGATGAGCAGGCAGCTTGCATGGCCTCGGCCATCAGCGTGAACGTTGACGTGTTGTAAAGCACTTTGAGTGGTCAGTAGACTAGAAAAGCGCTTTATGAATGCATAATATCTATAAATGTTATTATTATTCATATCAGAGCTTCAGAGACACAGAATCCATCATATATACGTTCATTTCCCGACGTCTAGATCACTGTGACGTCCTAACGCAGCTGTCAGATTACTAACAAAAACGTCATATTACTCCCCTCTTAATGTCTCTGCATTGGCTACCAGTTTATTATACAAACTACATTTATTCGTCCTCATCAACCTGCACACAGTCCGACATCCTCAGACAAGACTAAGACAGTCTCTTTTACTGTTTGGACACCTCGACTTTGGAACAACCTGCCCGACGAGCTCAGACCTCCAGAATCAGTGTCGTCATTTAATTCATTTCTTTATCATTTTGTCTTCGTGAAGCGCTTTTTAAGATCTGGTTTTGATAAGTGATATAATAAATATAATAATAAACACACCTTATAGGAGAGCTACAGATATAGAAATACAGCTGTGTTAGTCAACCGTCACCTGGGAAACGACCTTTCTGATCCAACCTGCGACGGCTGTAAACCAGTAAAACGCCACGTCGTCCCAAACATTTACAAAACGTCCTGGATTCACCTCACATGAACAAGTCTGTCATAGAAGTCAGGAATGAAATAAACGCTGTGTGTCCAGAACGCAGCGTCTAACTCACAGTAATGTTTTAAATGTAAACGTGTCAAATGGAGTGTAAATAAAGGTTTGGTGGTGTTCGTGAACCGTTGAAAGATGAGGTCACTGAATGTATTTTGTGTCAAACACAGTTTAGTCCACAGTGACGTCTGCTGTACTGACTGAGAGGAAAGCGTGTCAACAACTGAAAAACTAAAAGTTCTCACATGTTGTTCACTGTTTGACCACCAGAGGTCAGACTGTCTCTGCTGCTCGTCTTCACCCTGCAGAGTCAAACTCAGCCACTTGCTCTCCGCTGGTCTTCAGTTTGATTTATCTGTTAGTTATGTACAACAAGCCCATTTATAGTGACAACTTGGTCCAGCCTTGAACCAGGTTTGTGCTAAAACAGTAAATAAAACTGTATTTGTTCCCAAAGGACAGCTGATTTATTTGTTTATTTGTACAGCAACTTCCACCAACAAGGCAACTCAAAGAATTTCACTGAATAAGAGAAGTTTAAGACGAGATGAGCAGCAGTGAAACACACCAAAGATACCGTGTGTTCTGGACTCGTCCCTCCATTCGTACCTGCTGGCAGGAGCTTAAAGAGAGTAAAGTGGATAAAATACTGAAGGTAAATCATCCACTGACATTTGAGGTGTTATACTTGGGGATAGATTTAACAAGATTTGGGGACAAATATATTTACAGAACAATGCTGATTGCAAGTAAAAAAGCGATTAACAGAAAGTGGTTGAAGAATGAGGTACCTGAGGTCGAGGACGGGGTTGAGGTTATGGGATGGAAGAGTTAACTTTCTCTGTGAGACTGGAGATGAACAGATTTGAAAGAATTTGGGAAAATTGGATAGACATACATAAAACCAACTGGATTAGACTTTATCTGAGATGTACATCATAGGAACAAAGACCTCTAGTTCATATTTCATAGCTACAGATGTTGAAAGCTTCTGTTTCTGCGATAAACTCTGTTCATTCAACTGGAGGTATGAGAGATTGCTCTGGACATGTGTATATGCATCCATGTATATATATATATATATATATATATATATATATATATATATAGCTATGTATAGCTATAGGTATATGAATAATATATTTTATTTTATCCTACTTTTCCTCTTGATGTGTGTGAGTAGGAACAGTTATTCTCTATCTGGATCCAAAGTAAAAGACTAAGGAGGATTGTCATGTTTAATTTAATAATAAAGAAAAGAATAAGTCATTGTGTACCAGTTGTAAGCAGAATGTATGTGAAATATAAAGAAAATTAAAAAAAGAAATACACCACGTCATATAAATACAAAGCAGAAAAAATAGCAAGTTAAAGCAATTAATAAAACAGTAGGTTCAGTCATGAGTTAAAAATATGAAATCTTAAGATACTGAGACAAAAAAAATATGTTTTTTATATTTTCATATGTTTCATATGTTTTATATGTTTTTTTGTGTTTTTATTTGGCACATTGAGCTCAGATTGATTTCACTCTGCTGTGCACTTCTCACATTTATCGTCTCCAATGACAATAAAGTCTTGATTTTCTGTTTCTCACAGAGAGAAGTTGGGATATAAAGCAGAGGATGAAAAGAGTTTTCACACCTGTCAAACGAGTCAAACGTATTAAAACAACAGAGAAGAAGAAGTTCAGAGGGTTGAGAGTTGAGACTCTGTGCAGCAGAG
>NC_089534.1:801962-929462 GCF_963924715.1 Thunnus thynnus | reverse complement strand
AGGTTAAAGAAACACGTGGTGGGGGTTCCTCCTTCCTCTCTTTGTCGTCATGGCAACAATAATAACCACGGGCTTAAGGCCTCCTCCTCTGAAGGAGGAACATATATATTTGTTGAAGGTGGTTCCACTGCACATGCTCAGTAGAGTCTTTTTGTTCTCACCGTCCGTTAAAGACTTAAAATGTCCTGAAGAAGAATATAAACATCAAACACACTCTGTGACTTCCTGTTCCTGTGCAGGTGTGTCCGTGGCGGGGAAACACGCGGTTGTGATCGGTCGCAGTAAAATCGTCGGAGCTCCGATGCACGACCTGCTGCTGTGGAACCACGCTACCGTGACCACCTGTCACTCAAAGACCCCTGATCTACCTGAACAGGTGACATCACACATCATTATTATTACGTCATTATGTCAGCGTTACCATGGTGCTGTAAAATACTGAAGTTTGTGTCACAAAAAGCAGAGAATTAAAAAGGAGTGACGACACAGTCAGATTAGTGTTTCTGTCCAATTCACATGTTACTCAAACAGGATGTGATGTCACAGTTCTGATGTAGGTAATAAATAAATATTGATCAGGGTAACAAGCCTTTTCTGTTTCCTGTTACTGTGTGTAGAAACGCTGCCTGCAAGTCAAAGGTCAGGGCTTCAATCAGCTCCGATGCTTCATTTGTGGCGTTTTTGCCAAGGAGCTGATGTCTTGGTTGCTAAGGTGGTTGCTAAGGTGGTTGCTAAGGTGTTTCCATGTGTTGTTCAGCTCCAACATGTACAGATGGATCTGAGAAGTTGACATTTGGAGTAAAGAAGGAGAAAAAGAAGTGAAATCCTGCTACTATAGTTTGTTTACGTAGCCTCCGGAGCCGGAGGAAGCTTCCTGAAAGCTGACCAATCAGAACAGAGTGGGCTCATCGGGAGGCGGGGCCTTAAAGAGACAGGAGTTTAGAATTTAGAGGTGGTAACGGGCTGATGATGCGTTTCCTGTGTGTGATGCGTTTCCTGTGTGTGATGCGTTTCCTGTGTGCAGGTGGGCAGGGCTGATATCCTGGTGGTGGGGATGGGACGAGCAGAGATGGTGAGAGGAGAGTGGGTGAAGGAGGGAGCCGTGGTCATCGACTGTGGAATCAACCACATCCCAGGTACACAATAATACTACACACTAGTACTACACACTAGTACTACACACTGATACTACACACTAGTACTACACACTGATACTACACACTGATACTACACACTAATACTACACACTAGTACTACACACTAGTACTACACAATAATACTACACACTAGTAATACACGCTGATACTACACACTAGTACTACACGCTGATACTACACACTAGTACTACACACTAGTACTACACAATAATACTACACAATAATACTACACACTAGTACTACACACTAGTACTACACACTAATACTACACAATAATACTACACAATAATACTACACACTAGTACTACACACTAGTACTACACACTAATACTACACAATAATACTACACACTAGTACTACACACTAGTACTACACACTGATACTACACAATAATACTACACACTAGTACTACACACTAGTACTACACACTAATACTACACAATAATACTACACACTAGTACTACACAATAATACTACACACTAGTACTACACACTAGTACTACACACTAGTACTACACACTAATACTACACAATAATACTACACAATAATACTACACACTAGTACTACACAATAATACTACACAATAATACTACACACTAGTACTACACACTGGTGTAGTATTAGTGTGTAGTTTCAGTAGTAGTGTAGTATTTAGTATCAGTGTGTAGTATTATTGTGTTACAGCACTAATTCCAACACAGTGATGTCATGAGTGATGTCATGAGTGATGTCATAGTGATGTCATGAGTGATGTCATAGTGATGTCGTTCTCTCCACTTTCTGCCGTCATAAAATAATTATGTTCTGCACTGATCAATAATCAATAACGACTCTCTCTCTTATTGTTCACTGTGACCTCTGACCTCTGACCTCTGCGTCGTCCTCTCCGACAGACGAGACGAAGGCGAGCGGCAAGCGGGTGGTCGGGGACGTCCACTACGCCTCGGCCAATCAGAGAGCAGGATACATCACACCTGTGCCGGGAGGGGTGGGGCCGATGACGGTGGCCATGCTGATGGAGGTACAGTTAACTTATATATTGATTATTATTGATCGTGAGGGAAGTGATCAGCTGATAACAGTCGACGTTGTTTGTTTCAGAACACGGTGCGAAGCGCTCAGAGGTTCCTGCTGAAGAATCAGCCGCCGAGGTGAAACCGCAGGAAACAGTCAGACGTTAAACGACGGGAGCAGAAACGCTGCAGGAGGTGATCAGAATAAAGTTATTGATCATGTTATTGGGTTTATTGATAGTAACAATCTGTCTCATTTATTCTCATAACATCAAAGTATTATAATGTTTTAATACTCTGTGCCTGGATTGTGTTTATTTATCAGTGAAGCATCTTTAAAAATCCAGAAAATAAATAAAA
The DNA here is from genome assembly GCF_963924715.1 of Thunnus thynnus. Classification (NCBI taxonomy): domain Eukaryota; kingdom Metazoa; phylum Chordata; class Actinopteri; order Scombriformes; family Scombridae; genus Thunnus; species Thunnus thynnus. Next base: position 926,931 of record NC_089534.1, on the reverse strand, counting down.
GTTATTTTAATTAATATTCCGATCAATAAACTAGATGATTGATCTGAACTGATCAGTTTGAGAACAGATAAACACGAAGAAATGATGATTAAAGATGTTAATAATGTTCATTTTATCTTCATATGATGTCATTTAATCATTTGTTTGACTTGTTTACAGTCTGATCAAACAAAAACAAACAAAAACAAACAAAAACAAACAAACACAAACAACAACAAGCCTGTCAACCAGTTAAAGTCGTGTCAGCTGTGGTTTGTCGTGTCTGAGCCTCCGTATCTTTCCTTCAGCAGGATGAACAAACACGTCTCGACCTTTAAACTCATCAGCAGCTGTTTGTTCAGGGATCAAAGGTCGTCGTCATGGAAACAGCAGCGCAGACGCACCAGCTGTTTCCTGCTGAAGTTCAGGATCAAAGTATTGATTATTAATAAAAATGCACAAATGTGAAGAGTTCGATTAATCCGATACTGGATTTATAATCATGTTTTAATGTTTATAATCTTTATGATTTTATTTGAAGACTTCTGTATCTGCTTCCTGCCAATAAAGTTTATTTATCTTCAACATCCAAACATACAGATTTTATTTGTGTTTTCATTGATGTTATACAGAAAACAGTAAAGAGAGATAATTCAATAAAAATAAAAAATAAAGATAAAAGCTGAATGTGATATCGTCCACATGGTTATAACAGTATTATATTATTGATTTGTTATAAATGTTAAAGGCGTCGCTCTGATCGTCGTCATGTTGATTGACAGCTGCGTGATGTCATCAGACCGCTTCAGCCGTTAATGAAGTTGATTGACGAGTGAGTGTGACGTTGGTTTTGATTGATTCCTGAAATAACTTTGAGTCTTTAAACACTTTTATTACAAATATCTTTCCTTCTGTTTCTTCTTCTGCTGCTTTAAATCGTCTCGTTACCTTCAAATTAAAACAACTTTACATTTAGAAGCATTTTCATGAGTATAAAGAGTGAATGTAAATATTCTCATGTGTTTAAATAATAACATCATCTTCATGCTGATTTGAATGATGAGATAAAGGAAACGTGTGACTGGGTTAAAGGTCAAAGGTCATATTTATTTGAACACATCACTGCAGCCTCAACAAGAACAAACCGAAAGCACAAGAGAAGAAGAAAACCAGGAAATACCAAGAATGACTTCGTTAATATTAATTAGTAGAAATCAGATGTGAAATAAATATAAATCAGAAACTATTAATAAATGATTCAAAGAGAATCAAATGAGGAAATCGTAAAGTCGTCGCGTGTTTTGCCCTGAGCTGCGACTCGCAGGTACGAATAACTGAACTGAACTTTAAACCTGCGTTCATTCATTTCTGTCAGTAAATCAGCTGATCAGAGGATGAAGAAGCTAACGTGTTAGCGACCGGCTAGACACGGAGCGGCGTGATGATCCCATCATGGAGCCGGTTACCATGACGGCGGATCTGTTGCGTCTCAGCTCAGGACAAAAAGTTCCCCCGTTTAACTAACTTTTTTTTTAAAATCACATCTTCTTCTGGCCGCCGTGTCTTCAGGCGTGATCCCGGCAGCCCTGCGGCTCTCTGTGGACGCCGCTCAGCTGTTCTCTGCTCAGCTGATCCACGGCGGCGTTCATGGCGGCTCGGACTACGGAGCGAGCCGTCTGGAGCAGCTGCCGCTCGCTGCGGTGGAAGCCGAGGAGGAGGAGGAGGTGGTGGTGGTTCTGGTTCCCCTCCCGACACTCCTCCTCTTCCTCTTCCTCTTCCTCCTCCGTGATGTCATCTGGAGGAACCAGCTCGATCCGGACGCTGCTGTTCAGGAGGACGGCGGCGGGTCCATTGGTCGTCGGCTGCTCGCTGGTTTCCTCCTCAGATGAGAGATGATGGTCGTCGACGTCTGACGGAACTCCGGCGGCGTCACAGAAAACCTCGTCGAGCTCGTTTAAATCATCGACAGGAACCTCGTTTGTCTTCGCTGCGACTTCGGTCTCTGATTCGTCGGCGGCGTCTGTCGCCTCCTCGACGTCACCGACTCGTCTCTCTTCTGTCGGCGACTCGTCCGGACTCGTCGTCTCCTCGGACAGCTGGACGTTCATCTCGGCGGTGATCGTCACCACCTCTGGACTCCGATCGGTCACGACGCCGTGGAGGTCGGCGGGGTCGTCTCCCCGAGCGACGGAGGACCGCGGCGCCTCCTCGCTCGCCTTCACGTCCTCCATGTTTCCCAGAGACGATCGGCTCCTCCTTCGTCTGCTCAGAAACATTCGCAGTTTTTTCTTGAAGCTCAGTGAAGGTTTCTCATCTCGCTTCTGCGACGTCAGGAACCTTCTGAACGTCGTCTTCTTCTCTTTAACGTGTTTAGTGTTTTCCTCTGTGTTCGTGTCGTTCAGCAGCGCGGCGTCGTTCTCCTGCGGCGCCTGGTCACGTTTCTCGCCCTTCGTTTGCCTCGTGAAACAAACGACGGCCGGAGAGAATCGTCTCCACCATCTGCGTCTGTTCACCTTCCTGTTTGTGATGTCAGCGCCCTCACCTGTGACCTCACAGCGCCCCCTGTGGCTCTCTGCCGTATCGCCACATGAAACCTCTTCCTCCGTGACGGGAGCTTCCGCTGGTTCGTCGTGTTTCGGCGAGGATCCGTCTCCGTCCGTATCCGTCCTGTTCGCTTTGTTCCGGGTCTCGGGCCGCCCCCCCTTCACACTCCTGGTCCTGGTTTTCCCCAGCAGCAGCAGCCTCGGAGGACCCGTCAGCTTCCTCTTCAAACCGACTTTCTCCGCTTGCTGGACGTCTTCGCCTCCTTCTGTCGCCATGGTTCGTCTCCACGTGAAGCTAAATGGTTTTTTTTTACACTTCCTGGAGTTGTTTCAGCCAATCAGGAACCTTCTGCTGCTGAGATGAAACACCTGCCGAACAGGAACAAGCAGCAGAATTAAACCTATTAATTAAAACTCTACACACAGATATCAACATGTTTCACCACACTGAAAAGCTGTGACAGTAAAACCTGATTCACATGATGCTTCAGACTCCACAGAGCTGAAATATATAAGATCTGTTACGACTGACGTCATGAGTTCAGATCAAAGTGTTTTTATTGTCACTAGAAGTGTGTAAAGACACAAAGCTGCTGATGAAATATATCACAGTCACATGAAAAACCTCCACATCCAACAATAAGATCATAAAACAGTCGAACCATATCTCATATCATATCATCCTCACAGATAATCAGCTGATCACTGATCAATAATCAGAGGCTGAGATCTTTAGCTGATCAGCTGATTATCCACATTCATACATTTAAAAATAAAAAAGTTTATAAAAAAAGTCATTCTTCTTTTCATTGTTTTCATAAAAAGTATTTATTTTTTGTCAAAACGGCGTTAATGATGTCACCGACGCGCGTTGTGACGTCATCGGCAGGCGGGCGCTTCCAGCCGATCGTTTGGCGTGAAAATCAAAGTAAAAAAAAAAAAAACTCACCTGGATGTGACTCCTGTTCCTGTCTGATGGTCAGATGTGTTTCTGTGAGAGACGAGAGGGAAACGAGCTGCTGCCTCTCTCTCTCCTCCGCTGCACCGCCCTGTTTCCATAGCAACCGCGCTGATTGGCGCTTCATTTATAGAGATGGGTTGTTCAGTGAGGAGGTGATGCCCCCGAGGACGTGGTTTTATTTCACATTATGAGTTTTTCTCTCTGTGTGTTTGTTGTTGTTTTATTGATCATCAGTTTTTTACCAATAAAGTTATTAAGTTCAATATCTGACTGTAAGTTAAGTATTTATGACCAGTGATGGAAAGTAACTGAGTACATTTACTCAAGTACTATATTTAAGTACTTTGAGGTACTTGTACTTTACTTGAGTATTTCCATGTGATGCTACTTTCTACATTTCAGAGGGAAATATTGTACTTTCTACTCCACTACATTTATTTGACAGCTTTAGTTACTTTTCAGATGAAGATTTGACACAATGGATAATATAACAAGCTTTTAAAATACAACACATTGTTAAAGATGAAACCAGTGGTTTCCAACCTTTTTGGCTTTTGACGTCTTACAAAAAGCAGTGTGTAGTCGGGGTCACATTTCACATGTCTATGAGTTGTTAACAGCTCCACCAAATAGTGATTTTTCCCTCTAAACTTCTCACATGCTTTCATTTCAATAAATGTTCAAATGATCCAATATTTCAGCAAAAATCAAAGATTAGAGAAAAAGTCCAAAAACTGAAAACAGATTTGTGTATCAGAACTTTGTTTTTTCTTCTTTCCTCTCCCATTAATCATCTCACCACCCCTCAGATTTATCTGCTGACCCTTTGGAGGGGCCCGACCCCTAGGTTGGGAACCACTGGACTAAACTAGCTAACTGTATATAAAGTAGTGTAAACTAGCTCCACCTCCAGCAGCTACAACAGTAACATGCTGCTCTAACACTGATGCTTCACTATTAATAATCTAATGATGTCATATATAATAATATATCAGTCAGAGGGACCAAACCACTACTTTTACTGCAATACTTTAACTACATCAAGCTCATAATACTTATGTACTTTTACTGCAATACTTTAACTACATCAAGCTCATAATACTTATGTACTTTTACTGCAATACTTTAACTACATCAAGCTCATAATACTTATGTACTTTTACTGCAATACTTTAACTACATCAAGCTCATAATACTTATGTACTTGTACTGCAGTAAAGTATCTGATACTGAATGTGTCTGGATGTTTGTTTTTATATTAAAGGCTTTTTAACTTTGACGTGTTTCATGTGGATGCTGATTGGTTACCTGCCGTGGTTACCTTGGTTACCTTGGTTACCTGTGTATCAGGATCACCTGCTGTCCTTCATTCACTCTTTAATAAATGTTGTTTCTTCTAATCTGATGAACGAAGGTGTTTATTAAACGTTGGATGGATAAATGATAAATGAGGGACGACTGACACATATGATAAGTGATCAGTTATTGATCAGTTATTGATCGGAGCTGCAGCAGCGGACTCTGCTCTCTGACAAATGTGTCGTCACATGTCGTCGTCTATTTTTAAAGGTGTGAAGAAGAAGCTCAGCAGCTTTTGTTTCTATAGCGATGGAGGGTAAAAATACATCGATCTGTCCCTAAGCAACAAGAGGCTCCAGTCAGCCTGCAGCCGACCAATCAGATCCTCCGACACCTCCGACAGGTGAGACACAACTGATACCTTTAACAACTCCTTAGATTAGTTTTATTGAGAGGAAGTTTTTAAAATTATTTTTAATATGTTGTTTATTTATTTTTTTGCTTATTTTTAAATATTTATATGATCTTGATGTTTATGTTTATTATATTATACTTATTATTATTAAGTTTATTTGTTATTAGATTGAACTGCTGTTGTGTTTAATAAAATAATATGAACTTGTATTATGTCTCTCTCAGTGATGATGAAGATGAACGTGTTTCAGAGTTTGTGGACATGAAGGTTTTATGAAATATTTTCTCTGATCTTTTGCTCTTCATCTCTTCATCATCATCATCGTTTTTATTATTGTTGTTGTTGTTGTTGTTTTTGCTAGCACTAGCATGTTAGCATGTTAGCAGTTAGCTCACTGCATGATGAGCTGTGTGTCATTATTCTTATTAGATTATTATTTCTGACTCTGGTGACCTTTGACCTTTTCTCCAAAATATCCACTGAGTCAAAATATTGAAAGAATAAAAATATTTTATTATTATTATATTATTATTATTTTTTCTATGTTTCAGTTATTCTTCAATATATTATGTGGAAACATTTATAATTATAACAATATCACAAAAATCTAAATATTATAAATATAAAGTGGTTGTTTGGTTTGTAAACATTACATCTTTATTTTCAACATGTGGCATATTATGGGATGTAAAACATGTAAAACTACAGATAAAAACTAATAAGAGAATAAAGCTGCTGTTTAACAAGAAAAGTCAAAATATTACAACAAAATTAATAAATTGCTTTTACAGAATATTCAATAATTATTTGTTGTAAAATTACAGCATTATTCTCATTATATGATGTTTTTTTCTTGTGAATTTATGACTTTCTATGAAAAATATTCGGATGAATTATGAGGAATCTAAACAGTCAGTGTTGCTGCTGTAATTTAAGATGAAATATGATGTGAAGTTAAAAGAAAAAGTTATAATTTATTAAGAATAAAGTTGCAATAATAAGAAGAAAAGTTGAATTATTAGAGTAATTAATTCTCCTGACGTTGTAACACATAATTAATATTCATATTCTGTGCTGTTGAATCCTCAGTGTGAAGACTCAGTTTCCCAGAATGCCTCTGGTCGGCTGTCTGCTCAGCTCTCTGCTGACACCTGCTGGACAGAATCACAACTGATTCATAAAAACATATCAGAGACGTTTCTGCTTTAAAACCAGATGATTTATAAAAGAAGAATCTTGCTGTGTTATTATTTGATCCTCTTTTATTTCCTGTGTTTCTTTCTTTCTTCTTTCTTTCGTTCTTTATTATCTCACCACTTCAGACCTAAATTTGACCCCCAAAAGATGCTCAAAAACTCACCAAATTTGGCACGTACATCAGGTCTGCTGAAAAATTTGATAAAATGTAAAAATTAACCCCCAAAGTGCCAAAATGTGCTCTCTAGTGCCACCTATGTAACTAAAATGGCCGCCACGGCCTGTAGGAATGTCGTAGAGATCGAACCAAACCTGACCTGTTTAATGTGCTACAGCTGAGCAGCTAATTAGCATCTAGCTGCTAACTGATGTTAGCTGTTTGTTTGTTTGGCGGCTCGTTCAACAAGCTGCAGGACGAGACGTGTGTTCATGTTTCTAAGTTATCATCAAGTTTTGATGATGTGGACAGAAGCTGTTTCATTCACTGTTTAAAAGAGGAAGGTTTCATGCCTCATACTGCAATAACTGAGCATCGAATATTTCATATATTATATTTTATTTTATTTAAACATTAGACATCTTAAATGTTGTTTCCATTTAAGACCATGGGCAAAAGTTCATTGCTGTTTCTGGCTGTAAGTGTGTTACAGAATAAATAGAAAACCGCTGATCCTAATAATGATCTGATCTGTGACTCAAATCCGTGATACGATCCGAACCTCTAGTGTTAACATGTCAGCTTTGTAGAATATATTTTATATATCGTACATATAGATCAGAGTGTGTAAGTCATGTATTTGATACATGCATTAATACTTTCTGATGTGAACCTACACTTTTAGATCTGTGAATGTTTTTAGTGTTCAGTCTTTCTGGTATTCAGCACTGATCTGTTCCTGTATCACATTATAAGCTTTGTGCTACTTTATATATTTCTGTACACTAAGAAAATACACAGGAAACACGTGTAAATCATGTGATATGTTGTCTGTTTTTGATGAGAACATAAATCTGTTGTCACAATAGAACAATACTATAAATTTGAATTTAACTTTGTTGGTAAAATCACACATCTGAACCAGTCCATGGCTAAAATGAGCTCTTCTTTGTTTAGATGCTAAATGTCTTTAAAGAAGCAGCCTTTACACCACTCAAGCAAATTGTTTTATATGCCAATAAAACAATAGTTTGATGCAGTATGTTGGTTTTCCTCCTGTCCTCCCTAATTTTTTGAGTCACCAGCCGCCACTGGTGTGGGGGTTGAATGCAGCTCATTTTTGTAGGATACAGCAGAAAGGCCTATATACATACAGTACATTATATACAAACTTTATATGAAGTTTGTTCATGTTTTTCTTTCAAAGATTTTAAAGTCGACACATCATGTTTTAATTAGGACCCGAGGCCAAAGGGCGAAGGCCCTCTTGTATTTCATGTGTTTGTGTCTTTCTTCTTTCTTTATTATTACGCCACTTAACCCTAAATTTGACCCCCTAAACATGCTCAAAAACTTACCAAATTTGGCACACATATTTGATAAAATAAAAATTAACCCCCAATGTGCCAAAATGTGCTCTAGAGTGCCACCTATGTAACTAATATGGCTGCCATGCCCGTAGGAATGTTGTAGAGAGATCAAACCAAAACTCAATTATTCGTCTCATCAAGACCTACAAATCCTACACTGACAACCTTGACCTAAACCCAACAGGAAGTCTGCAATCGGCCTGTCAATATAGAGAATAGGAGGGAAGAAAGGGGAGGGGTGGGTGTGGGGGTTGAATGCAGCTCATTTTTGTAGGATACAGCAGAAAGGCCTATATACATACAGTACATTATATACAAACTTTGTATGAAGTTTGGTGTTATTATCATTTATTTTACAATAATTATAGGTCTTATATGTATAATTCAGTAGTGGGGATGACCTATGAGGGGAGTGAGGGTGACAGTTTAGTGATAAAGTGCTGCAGAAAAATAAAATCAAAAGTAAAATTTGTAGCTCTGTACTGCAGTTGTTCCTTTATTAGGACCCGAGCACCTAGTGGTTCACTCACACTCTCCATTCAAATATATGAGTATCAGTTACTTATTGTCTCTACACACCTGACAGGACACATGTCAATCACACTTTCACCAGGTCATGTGGGTTAAAAGTCTTTACTTGATGAAAATTAAATTAATTTGTTTTACACACAAACTCATCAAGAGTTTTGTTTACTAATTGAAATTCAAGTGAATGGACCCAAAACTTGTATAATTTAGATGCCACAGGTGTGAACGAGACAGACATGTCTCACCCTGCAGGAAACTCTCATCCTCACACCGTTGAGATTTGATGTTTCACCATGACAGAGGAAGTTGTTATAACTTTATTGTAAATGCTCCAGTCTGCACCAAACTTTACATGTTTGATAAGAGTCCCGGCCTGAACACGTCTACATGACAATATTCCATCAGTGATGCTGAATAGCGCCCCCTATGAAATTCCAGTAAAGCAGCTCCACCAGCAGGCAAAACAGTTTATCTCCTTCTTCACTGTCTGAACACAGCCGGGTCTGAAAACATCTACATGCCCGTCACTGAAGACCTTCGACTTCGACCCGTTCAACGCTGCTTACAGCTTTAATTATTATTATTATTATTGTTGTTGTTGTTGTTGTTATTATTACCATGTTGTTTTTCTGCTTTTATCCTTATTTCATTGTAAATGTCAACAATCATTAATTTTTCTATAAAACACTTTATGTTGCATTTATGCATCAACTGTGCAACAGACATAAAGTTTATAATAATAATTATAATTATTATTATTGTATTCTTATTGTTATTATTATATTTCTTGGAAATTGAAATTAACACAGTATGATGCGTTCAGTTCAAACAGCAGCGCTTCGTGTGATTGGTGGAAAAAGACATTTATTTACAAAACTTTACTGTTCCATCGATGAAAAAACAGACGTCTAAGTAGAAAACATCTCAACACAAACGTTGTTTTACAGCGAAACACAGAAAAAAGACGACGTCACGACTCAAACATTCATCACCAATAATCAATAAACACCTGCAGAGTATAATCAGTATCGATGAGCGACGGGGTCATGTGACCACAGAAAGAAACCAGCTGAGAACTTGAAGTTTTAAAGGACCAAACCGCAGTTTCTCCTCTGATCACAGATCAGTTTGGGGTTAAAATGGTCCCAGTTTGGGGTTAAAATGGTTCCAGTTTGGGGTTAAAATGGTCCCAGTCAACAGACACTTCATTATTACATTATTCATCATTATTATTATTATTCTTATTGTTATTATTATTGTTGTTATTTGTGCTCGTTGATAATCACTCACACAATAAAACACATTATTATGTATTGATCTATTTTTTGTGATGTGATTTTTTTGGCTAATGTTTAAAATAATAAAACCTTTTTTTTAAGTAAAGTTTCAAACACTTAAAAATTCTATTAAAACAATGTATTTTCACTTTGTGTCTTTATAGAAATGAAGAGTTAATAATGATCAGAAACAGTTTAATGATGTTGAAGCAGGAAGGAAACTGAACCTCCAGTCTGAACAAACAGATGTTCACAAATATAAATCAAACTCTCGTCTGTCACTAGACTCTGTTGGTCTGAAGACACTTTTAATAACCGCTCTGCTTTTTATGAATCACACTTTACATTTTAAAACATTTTTGGACAGTTTCAGATTTGATCTCTATAACCAGTTTATACATCAAAATGTTGACAAACTTGTCTTCTCATCGTTTCTTCCGTTATAACAGGACTCCTCAAACTGTCTCAGCTAACTTATTTTAAATCATATGAACACATTTCATACATCGGTCTCATCGCTGACGTCTGGTTTCTGAGCTATGAGGCTGTTTGATGGCTGATTTTGGCAGAAACTGACTGTGATTGGCTAATTAAACGTGTGTGTGTGTGTGTATCAGTGTGTCTACAGAGATACACACCCAGCAGCAGACTCTCCTTATTATTTTATTCCTTTCTGTTATTTATTGTTTGCTCTTTATTCTTCTGTTTGTTCGCTCACTGAAGAACATGAAGCTGCTTTCTGTGTATGAAAGATGATATTTAATGAAAAACAGCGGTTTGATCCTTTAAAGGAACAACAAACAAACTGATGAGATCAGAGAAGAAGAAGAAGAAGAAGAAGAAGAAGAAGAAGAAGAAGAAGAAGAAGAAGAAAACGTCTTCAGACTGACAAACAGCAGAGAAATGAAGCTGGTTTTCCAGCTCAGATTGTCTTTAACGGGAGACGAAGCTCAACGACACAATCAAACCATCGTATGATCACATGATCACATGATCACATGACCACACCAAGGCACCGCTGCTTCCTCAACACACACACACACACACATGACCAGCAGCTCTGATTCTCTACATCACGCTGACGGCAGCTTCACACGAAGGGAACATTTCAGTGAATCCTCTTGTTCTCAGATGTTTCAGATGTTTCAGATGTTTCAGGTGTTTCGGGTGTTTCGGGTGTTTCAGGTGTTTCAGGTGTTTCGGGTGTTTCGGGTGTTTCAGGTGTTTCGGGTGTTTCGGGTGTTTCGGGTGTTTCGGGTGTTTCGGGTGTTTCAGGTGTTTCGGGTGTTTCAGGTGTTTCAGGTGTTTCAGGTGTTTCAGGTGTTTCAGGTGTTCGCTGGTGTGGAAGATCAGGATTCTCACAATTCTGCAGGTCGAGTTCCATAAAGACAGAATGAAGTGGATCTGACAGTTTGAAGATGATCAGCAGGAAGTGAACAGTCCGACTCACAACGATCAAACACACCCGCACAGGTACGGCGGCCGAGGACGTAAAACACGACAACACAAACTCTCGTCTGATGACGTCACTCGACCGGCACGCCGTCCACGCTCTCCTGGGAGATCTCAGAGTCCAGCGAGTAGCAGGAGCTGCCGTTGTCCTGCGTGTCCCTGTTGGCTTCCTCCGACAGCGCGGCGGCGCCCGCCGAGACCCCGCCCCCTCCGCCGGGCTCTGCGGCGCCCTCGCAGAAGTGGGCGGAGGCCTGGAAGAGCTGGCTACAGAGGCGGTTGTAGCGGTGGTAGCGGGACGGTTTGCCCGTGTGGGTGTACATGTGCTCCTGCAGCTGGCTCTTGTGAGAGAAGCGCAGGCTGCAGACGGCGCAGGCGATCTTACGTTTGCGTGAGTGCAGGACGGCGGGGGCGGGGCTACTCCCCCCCCCTCCTCCTCCTCCTCCTCCCCCCCGGCTCCTCCTCAGCTCGGCGGCCAGCTGGTTGGCGAGTGCCTGGCTCTGCCGCAGCGCCTCCTCCAGACATCCTGCGTCCAGCTGCTCCTGTCCACCCGGCGGCCCCTCCTCCCCGCCGGTGTCCAGCTCGCCGCCCTGCGACAGCCCCCCCATGAGGCGGGCGGGGTCGAGGGCGTGGCTGAACAGGTGCTCCCGCAGACCCTCTGGTGACGAGCAGCGCTCACCACAGCGGGGACAGAGCAGGACCAGCGCTCGCTCTTTGAACAGCAGACTCTGACTGGGACTGCTGCCCTGAGCTGGAGACGGAGACCCCGCCCCCTGACCCTCGTCCCCCTCGCCGTCCTCCGCCTCCTCGTCCTCCACCCGCTCCTGCTTGATGCGCGTCGAGATGTCCGAGTCGTCTCCGGACGCCACGGAGCAGACGTTGCGTAGCGCCGAGGCCTGACGGTCCGACGGGACGCCCTCCAGGCCGACGGCGAGGGACAGCTGCGAGTGAGACCGCCCCCCCCGGTGCCCGTCCTCGAGGGCCCCGCGGGCCACCGTGGTGGTCTTGGGGACTCCGGGCGCGTCCTTGTTGGCCAGCTGGGAGGAGATCTGGATGCCGTACAGGTTGGACATGCGGACCACGTCAGTGGCGGCGTCGGCGGCGCCCTCACCGGGTTTTCGACACAGCTGGTAGGCGTGAAGGAACTTGATGCCTTCCTGCAGACGACTCTGATCCACCGGCTGCTTCGGACACAAACCCGTGTACATGATGTGGAGCAGATAGCTGAAGACGTCCGGCTGGATGTCTGTAGGCTGAATCTTTATACACTCACTGATACACACACACAACACACACACACACACACACACAACACACACAACACACACACACACACACACACACACACAACACACACACAACACACACACACAACACACACACACACACACACACACACACAACACACACACACACAACACACACAACACACACACACACACACACACACACACAACACACACACACACACACACACACAACACACACACACACAACACACACACACACACACACACACACACACACACACACAACACACACACACACACACACACACACACACACAACACACACACACACACAACACACACACACACAACACACACACACACACAACACACACACACACAACACACACACACACAACACACACACACACAACAGACACACAACAGACACACAACAGACACACAACACACACACACACACACACACAACACACACACACACACACACACACACACACACACACACACAACACACACACACACACACACACACACACAACACACACACACACAACACACACACACACACACACACACACAACACACACACACACAACACACACACACACAACAGACACACAACAGACACACAACAGACACACAACACACACAACACACACACAACAGACACACAACAGACACACAACAGACACACAACACACACAACACACACACAACACACACACAACAGACACACAACAGACACACACACACACACAACACACACACAACACACACACAACACACACACAACACACACAACAGACACACAACAGACACACAACACACACACAACAGACACACAACACACACACAACAGACACACAACACACACACAACAGACACACAACACACACACAACAGACACACAACACACACACAACAGACACACAACAGACACACAACAGACACACAACAGACAGGTCAGTGGTTTTAAAGTAGCAGTAAATAAAGTTTCATTTTGAAGTTATTCTATAAACACTCGGCTGTGCAGCTGTTCGTGTTATTTTGTCCACCCTGACCTGGACTGATGGATGAAGATCATCTTGAAGTAGTTGGAGAAGGCGGCCAGAACGGCTCGGTGGGCTTTAAAGTACACGTTGCCGATGGCGACGGTGCAGTCGCACAGGAAGCCGAACTCCCTCTGAACGTTGAGCTGCTGCAGCAGGAAGAGGCTGTGAGCCGACACCTCCATGACACACTCTGAAACACACACACACACACACACACACACACACGCACGCACGCACGCACGCACGCACGCACACACACACACACGCACACACCACACACACACAGGAAACAGGAGAAATAGATCATACTGGACGAATCAACAACAATAACATATTTTAAGGCACCAAAACAAAAACAACCTGCGGATGATATTTTACTAACAGTCGACAGTGTGAATCTGTTGAAGCAGGAGAATCATGGAGGAACATCTGCCTCAGTGAGACGTGACATCATCAGGTCCGTCAGGAGAAACCAGCTGCAACTTTCCTTTCTGTTCAGGAGAGAAACGCTGGAGGCGGAGCAGCGACCGGACGGTGACACGTCCAGTACAGACAGAAGCAGCCTGCGGCCTCACAGGTGGTCACCTGGGACGCCGTGTGAGCGAGACGTGTTTTTTTTTCTTGCGGACAGATGTTTGCTTCTGTACAGCTGCTGGAAATACACACTGACATCAGCTTTCATCTGCTTTGATTTTCAAAGACAGACAGCTACGTGTTTGTGTGCAGCACGTAACCTGCACGTGTCTGGATACACACATGAACGGCAGGGCAGTGTGGGGATGTGACAGGGTCAGAGGTCAGGGGTCAGAGGTCAGAGGTCAGTAGGCACAAAAGCAGCGACAACAAATTTGGAAAGTTTTGAAGACAAGTTAACAGTCAGTCTGTACGATGTCTCGTTGCTGCTGCACAGTGACAAACGAGTGTCCACAAGTGTCGCCATGTTTACTTTTTACATCACGATTCTTCTTCTTCTTTGTGTTTTTTGGTGGATTTTACATCATGCAAATCAAGAATTTCTATTTCTATCCTTAATTGTCTGACGTGCTTTCTACTGGAATCATCCAATGAGACGCAAAGTAACATTAAGAATTTGAACAAATACATTAAGGATGCAGCTGGAGGTCTGGGAGGGTCTGGAGGTTTGGGAGGGTCTGGAGGTCTGGGAGAGTCTGGAGGTTTGGGGGGAATCTGAAGGTCTGGGAGGATCTGAAGGTCTGGGAGGATCTGGAGGTCTGGGAGGACCTGGAGGTCTGGGGAGAATCTGGAGGTCTGGGAGGACCTAGAGGTCTGGGGGGAATCTGAAGGTCTGGGAGGGTCTGGAAGTCCGGGAGGGTCTGGAGGTTTGGGAGGGTCTGGAGGTCCGGGAGGGTCTGGAGGTTTGGGAGGGTCTGGAGGTCTGGGAGGGTCTAGAGGTCCGGGAGGGTCTGGAGGTTTGGGAGGGTCTGGAGGTCTGGGGTAATCTGGAGGTCTGGGAGGGTCTGGAGGTCCGGGAGGGTCTGGAGGTCTGAGAGGGTCTGGAGGTCTGGGAGGGTCTGGAGGTTTGGGAGGGTCTGGAGGTCTGGGAGGGTCTGGAGGTCTGGGAGGGTTTATCTGGCTGGAGGTCTGGGAGGGTCTGGAGGTCTGGGAGGGTCTGGAGGTCTGGGAGGGTTTATCTGGCTGGAGGTCTGGGAGGGTCTGGAGGTCTGGGAGGGTTTATCTGTCTGGAGGTCTGGGAGGGTCTGGAGGTCTGGGAGGGTCTGGAGGTCTGGGAGGGTCTGGGAGGGTCTGGAGGTCTGGAAGGGTCTGGAGGTCCGGGAGGGCCTGGAGGTCTGGGAGGGTCTGGAGGTTTGGGAGGGTCTGGAGGTCCGGGAGGGTCTGGAGGTCCGGGAGGGTCTGGAGGTCTGGGAGGAATCTGGAGGTCTGGGAGGGTCTGGGGGTCTGGGAGGGTCTGGAGGTCCGGGAGGGTCTGGAGGTCTGGGAGGGTCTGGAGGTCCGGGAGGGTCTGGAGGTCTGGGAGGGTCTGGGGGTCTGGGAGGGTCTGGAGGTCTGGGAGGGTCTGGGAGGGTCTGGAGGTCTGGAAGGGTCTGGAGGTCCGGGAGGGCCTGGAGGTCTGGGAGGGTCTGGAGGTTTGGGAGGGTCTGGAGGTCCGGGAGGGTCTGGAGGTCCGGGAGGGTCTGGGGGTCTGGGAGGGTCTGGAGGTCTGGGAGGAATCTGGAGGTCTGGGAGGGTCTGGAGGTCCGGGAGGGTCTGGAGGTCCGGGAGGGTCTGGAGGTCTGGGAGGGTCTGGGGGTCTGGGAGGGTCTGGAGGTCTGGGAGGGTCTGGAGGTCTGGGTTTATCTGGCTGGAGGTTCCATCACTTCAGTTCATTTTTGCCAGACGCATGTGAAGCGTCTCCACCAGACACGGATCATGGTTTTGGATCATGGTTTTACTCTTTAAACATCAAACAGCTGCAGCTTCCTCTCTGTCATGTGATCAGAAACTGAATATTTTAGATTATTGATCAGATTTGATTCATTACTTTCTGACATTTTACAGACAAATCGACTAATTGATGAATTGAGAAAATGATCAGCAGATGATCAATAACGAGCAGCGACATCAGCAAAGATTTAAATAGAAGCTGCAGTCAATGACATCACTAACAAAACAAAGTGACGTCACGTGATCGCCAGCAGAGCTCCGCCCACCTCTGACCTGAGCACAGGTGTAATGACACAAGGACACAACCTGACCTCTGACCTCTGTGAAGGTCACCTGCAAACACACACACACGCACAAATATACTCACACGCACGCAAACAAACACACACTTACACACACGCACATTTACAAACACACACATACACACATGCACAATTATACACACACACACACACACACACGCACGGGGAGGGGGGGTGTCTTTAGATGATGATAAACGATCTGTGAGCCAGACAAACCGGAAACCGGACATCTGCGCGACCGAACAACACCACCACAGACATGCGCGTGCACGTCGTGTCGCGCCCGCAGCCTCCTCCATCCTCTGTCTCATTCTCATTCAGCAGCACGCACGTCCTCATTCACCTACACGCACACAGGCGCGTGCGCACGCCCACCCCCCCTCGTCGTCTGTGTGTGTATGTGTGTGTGTGTGTATGTGTGTGAGCGCGTGTGTGTCTGTGTGTGGCGTGCACGCGCGCCGTCAGTCGGACTCTTACCGCAGAAATCTGCAGATTGTCTTCAGATTCTGGAGCCGATTTGTTGCTGCACCGATGATCTCGCAAAAAGCCGCGTCACGTCTCGCGAGAGGAAGGTCAGAGGAGCTGATCACGTGAACCGACTGTGTTACCTATCAGCGTGTGATCAGTGATCAATAACTGACTTCTTGACACGTTTTAATCCATTTTAACTTAATAGACAGAAATAAGACAATAAACCCGAAACCATAAAATATATATAACATGATATCATAGAAAATATGATAAAATATATGAAATAAGTAGCAAAGTAATAATAATGATAATGTTTATTTGTTAATAGAGTTTATTTTTTAGCATCAAATAATCAGCTCAGATTCTTGTTATGAAGAGAAAATAATATAAAAAGACTTAATGACGTTATAATAAATACTTTGGTGTTATTATTGATTATTGATTATTTGCTTTTAACCTACACATGGAGCCTGTTTTTATAAAACCAAGATTCAGACGGTTTATATTTTACTGTCAGAAAACATTTTGTCACCCAGTTGTTTATTTTGGGTTCAGCTGATATTGTTTATTATAACAATAAGTTTCATCTGTTGCCTTGAAATGTTTTTATATAGTTTATGTAGATTATTATTGTGAGATTTTACAGCTTTTAATTTGTCTTTAAATGCCAGAAAAAAATGTCATTGGTTCATTTTAATTTTTAAATGCATTAATAGTTCTACATGTTTTTAATTTAGAAGATCTTTGTGTTTTATATTAAATACTAATTTCAGTCAAACATTCTCAACATCGTTTCGAGTTTCTAAATTGAATTTTTCGTTTATATATATATATATATATATATAAGATCATACATTAATATCAGAACAATGATTTTCCTTTTTGTAGTTTTTTCAGTATTTGTTTTTTCTGTTTCTGTGAAAATGTTTCATGAAAATGAAACAGAGTGAGCTATCCTGCGTCTTTGACCTGAAAACATTTGTGGTTCCTGAAAATCAGCTCAGAGTGAGACCTCCTATCTGGTTGCTCCTCTGTGAGTGGACTCAGCCCGTCAAGTAAACAGAAATAATACGTGACACTTCCTGTTCAGATTTTCAAAATAGTATATTTGAGATTGTCAAATATGAAATTTAAATATTTTTTACAGCTATGTTTATATTTATTATATATACAAAACATATCATATATATCATATATAAGGATTTTTAACTTACAACTTTAATGTCGCCGCTAGTTTAAACAATTATTATTTAAACACACCGTATATGTAAAGCCCAACTGGGGACAAGAGTTGAAAAATTAGCAACAGCTTTAAACTTTCTGTGCAGCACATCAGTTTCATGCTCTGTACTGGAACTATGTTAAATTGCATCGTCCCTATCAAATAAAATAAAAATTAAATTAAATAAATGTAATACGTAGTGTTTTATTTTCAAAGGAATTCATTTTTTAAATTGTAATGTGTGCATCTACAATGTTTATTGTTGATATTATTATAGTTATTACATTGTATTTAAGTGTATATACATAACATTTAATAATTGTAATCCCATCACCTCCCAATTACAATAAAATATAATTAATAAAAACATGCAGTATTGTTCTTCCAGAGGGAAAACATGATTTCAAACTTACTTATCTTGTTCAACCTCTGAAGTGTTTCCTGCTGCAAGAAGACACCAGTCACAGAAAATCATTATACAAAGTGAAGAGAAAACACTGTGAGAGCTGATTATGAACCACAGTCTCTCCAAGTGTAAAAAAAAAAATGAACAGAAATATTTATTTATTATCTGTTGAACTGCAGCACTGAAACAAATCACAGGAAAAGCAAATGTATTAGCTGCAAAAAACAACCTTTAATTTAGCAAAAACTTAACTTAAAACACGAAACTCTGAGGAACAAGATTAAATTTGGGTCTTAAGCTTTATTTATTTATTTATTTATTTTGTGAAGGCACCTGAAACATGGAGCCAATAATACACCAGCAACCTACATGAATGAATAAAAATGTATATACGTTAATTGGTCTTATTGTTTTTGTACATATTCATGTTTCAGCAGTTATTTGTCTTATGAATTCATTAGTCTATATAAGTATGTTGTTATTATGATCATATAATACATTAATAAATGGCCGTGTTCAAAGTACCAAATCTTATTTGGAAATAAACGCTTTAAAAATAATAAGACATGTTGTGTTTTTAAGTGAAGTAATTATGGTTTTAATTAGCGAGAAAACAAACTTTCTTTCTTTCAGACTTCAAAACATTTAAACCAGCAGAATGAAGAGATGAACTTTATTCCGAAGGCCACCATTTCACCGGAAGACTTTTATTTTGTGTTGTCGTTATTTCCGCTGTGACGGAGCGGCAGTTTCTGCGGAAGTTGTTTCGTCCTGCAGCAGCAGCAGTAGAAGAAGAAGCAGCAGCAGCAGCAGAAGAAGAAGAAGAAGAAGAAGAAGAGGCTTCTCCTGCGTCTCCTCTGCCCGCCGGACCCTCCGCGCTCTCCGCCGCCAGCAGCAGCTCCTCCGCGGGCCACTCTCACGGTGAGTCGGCGGGTGTGTGCTCGGCGCTCCGGGCCTTCTGCCCGGGAAGAGTCAGAAAAAATCCCCCGCGGCCTGCTGCGCTCCGTGCGAACTGAATGCGGGTGGCAGTGCGGGGGCGGCGGGCTGTTTGCGGGACAGATATGGCTGTACGGCCGTCAAACTTACAGCACGTAGAACGTACGCTTCCGGCCAGGGTTTTCAAGATAAACGTGACGTGTTAACAAAAACAACGGTTTCTAACGAGTTTCACCTTAAAGTAAACATCTTATTATTCGTGTAAATGAAAACAAACTAATGTTTACTCTGCTGTGTGTTGCTGAATCAATCACAGAGGCCTCCTGCTGGCCTGTTTCATCTCCACTCAGGCGTCACAGTATTTAGTTTGGAGGGATAAACGCGGTGACGTCCGGTTGGTTTGATGCTAGCAGCAGTTAGCTTATTAGCTGTAATCTCCATTTTAGCTCGTCCGGCCTCTCCCTGCTCTCTGTCGGCTCTCTGCGGGACTGACAGCCGCTGAATGCGGGAATGTCCGCGGCGGGCCTGCGGGGGGGTTGCGGGGAGGGAGGGGTTCCACCTAAAACACCTCAGATACATTACTGCAGTAAAAGTACCAACACAACAGTGTAATAATACTCCATTACAAGTAAAAGTCCTGCATGTAAAACCCTCCTACAGTATTACAGTATTATGAGCTTGATGTAGTTAAAGTATTGCAGTAAAAGTACATAAGTATTATGGGCTTGATGTAGTTAAAGTATTGCAGTAAAAGTACATAAGTATTATGAGCTTGATGTAGTTAAAGTATTGCAGTAAAAGTACATAAGTATTATGAGCTTGATGTAGTTAAAGTATTGCAGTAAAAGTAGTGGTTTGGTCCCTCTGACTGATATATTATTATATATGACATCATTAGATTATTAATAGTGAAGCATCAGTGTTAGAGCAGCATGTTACTGTTGTAGCTGCTGGAGGTGGAGCTAGTTTACACTACTTTATATACAGTTAGCTAGTTGTACTTAGTTACTTTCCACCTCTGCAGTTTGACATCTGGGAATAATAATGTCAGCTGTACATGTTTCATCAGAGCTGGTGCAGTAAAACAAACATATATGTTAAAGGGAAAGTTTTACAAAAACTGAACCGTAAAATCTGGGACAGTTGACTGGTTCCTGTGGTCTCAGTGTGTTCTTCTCATGTCTGAGAATATATTCAGACACAGAGGAAACATCTCTAAAATATAATTAATCCTCAAAGACTTCTATGAACATCTGGATGAAAGAATGTTTGTTCTACTGCACCATGAAGAAGATTTGTAACCTGTTTCCCCAAGTTGTGACTCTGTTTCCTGTCCAGGAAGCTGCCGCTTTCTCAATTAATCGATCAGTTGTTTGGTCCTTTTAAAATGTCAGAAAATCAGTGTTTCCCAAAGCTCAAGATGCAACTGAAAAGATCTTGTTTTGTCCACAACCTAAAAATATTCAGTTTACTGTCAAAGAGGATAAAAGAAACCAGAAAATATTCACATTTAAGCAGCTGGAATCAGAGAAATATGTCACAGTTTTTCTTTAAAAAATGACTCAAAAGGATTCATGTCGATCAGCGACAAGCATCAGGAAGCCAACAGCTGCACTGACAAATGAGAAAGAAGTCCTCATCTGGCTAAAATATTTATCAACTTTGAGCTTTTAACTCAAAATTCAAATCATGTTTCCTGTGAGGCCTGTAGGTCGTCATCGCTGTGACGTCATCGCTGTGACATCATCGCTGTGACATCATCGCTGTGACAGATGAACGTTCAGTTAACAGTCAGACGTTTGTCGTGTTCTTGTTTACGAGGATCACAGTCACACACAGATATGAATGAAAAAGCCTGTAAGCTGTGGGATGACGTACCGACACATTATAAACATAAATCACAGCAACACAATAACCAGAAATCTACACAAAACAAGCATGAAACGAGTGTAAGTGCGTATTATTGTTCACTATGATCAGAAAACAGTATTTATGAATTTTGAAATAACAATCCAGGTGCAACAGTAACTTCCCGACATACAGTATTAAATCACTCAGTGGTGAAGAGGCTGCAAATATGTGTTAAATATGTGGCCAGTGCCTAATATCTATATATATATGAATATAGTGTCCAATAAGAAAACACAGAGTAGAAGAGCAGAATGTACATTCTTAGTTTTCATGTGCTCGGTATATTTCAGGTTTACTCAGCAGCTTGTATCGATCCTACACGCTTCACACCGAATATTACACAGCAATAAAGCGGTTATTATGTGGATATTATGTATATGTGAATGTACTTTAATCACAACACTGTTATCTCTGAGATCCCTGAAACGTACTCTGCAGAATGAATCTTTATTAAATGTCCACCCGACAGCCAAAGGATTCAATTGGTGTATTTAATTCAAACAGCAGTCACTCAGTTTACCATCATATTTGCCAGAAAAACAGCACATCCTCACTCTGGAGAAGCTGGAAGCAGTGAATGTTTGGCATTTTTGGTTAAATAAAAACAAAGAATAATTTTCCAGCGATAGATAAATTGTTGCAGCTGTGCTCAGATTAGACACCAGCAGCCTTTTTTTAATCCCCTGTAGTCTAGTTTTTTCTTCCTCCTCTCTTCTTCTGCTCCTTCAAATCAGTGAAATAACACCTGGCTGGTCGCCTGTTGTTTCACCTCCAGCCTCCAGAGCTTCAGGCCACCTCGTCATAGATGCTTCCTGTGGAACTCTTCAGTAAAAACAGAAGTAACTCTGGATGTTCTTCAGAGAGTAAATGTCTTCTGAATGAACTCTGATTAATAAAGTTTGATGAAGCGGCGTCTAAATGACTGAAGTCAGATCTCTTAATTATTCAGGCCTGATCCTGAGTCATAGCAGGACTGAGAGCTGTTGTCACTGAGCACAACCAGCCAAACGTTATGAAATACACTGCAACGCAATAAAAGTCGACCACAGAGAAACCTCACAGCAGAAAGAATGCAGATGTTTCATTTCTCTCTTCATGTCCTCCTCTGTTGTCTGCAGGGCGATGGCGAGGCTGAGCCACAGCGATCATGTCCTCCAGCAGCTCAACAACCAGCGGGAGTGGGGATTCCTGTGCGACTGCCTGATCGCCATCGGTGACATCTACTTCAGGGCGCACAAGGCCGTCCTCGCGGCCTGCAGCTCCTACTTCAGGATGATGTTTATCCGCGACCAGCAGGGGGCGGGGCGGCTGGACCTCAGCAACATGCAGATCAGCGCCGAGTGCTTCGACCTCATCCTGCAGCTCATGTACCTCGGACGCATCGTCGTTGGGAGCTACGAGTTCGATGAGCTTAAGGCCTCTATGGCGTACCTGCAGATGTACTACATCCCCGACTCACTGGAGGATCTCAGGGACATCAGGAGCTCCAATCTTACGCCGTCCTCTTCGGCCTCCTCGTCCTCCTCATCCAGCTCCTCCACTGGTCCCGCCGGCGGGAAAATGATGTTTGGAGTGCGCATGTATGAGCAGCAGAGGCCTGCTGCACCGGAAGCGGAGCGTTTACCAAAAACTGTCAGCAGCACCGCCGGACGTCCAGCTGTTCCTGCGACCACCAGCAGGCCAGTGGTGGCGGCGGAGGAGGTGGTGGTGAACACCCCTCTGATTGTGGCGCCGCCAGTCGTGGACGGAGTAGTCGACCAGCCGTGTGACTTGAGAAAGAGATCCGGCGGGAGGAGTTCGACTCTTAAAGACCGTCCTCGATTCGGCCGCACCTACACCTGCGACGACTGCGGCTTCGTCTTCAGTTGTGAGAAGCTTTTGATTGAACACATCCTGACCTGCACCAACCGGAAGGCCTATCACCCGCAGAGAAGTAACATCGAAGGCGACAACGACTCCAGTAAGGCCGAGAGCTCCGCCTCTGAGAGCACAGAGGAACACAGGGTCATCTGTAAAGGCGAGGAGGACTGGCCCGAAGCCAAGGCGGACTCTGACCCCACCATGAGGTCATCGGCAGCAGGAACAGATGGCGGGCCCGGGTCCACCAGAAGCATCTCCATCAAAACAGAACCAGAAGAAAGTGTGTTCCCTGAGATAGAGGTGGTCCGAGTCGGCGAGCACGCCAGCAGAGACTGTAGCACACGATTCAGTGACGCCACACGAAAAGACTTGCTGAGGGAGAAGACGGGATCGGACCGCGAGCCAGAGCCTGGCGTCTCAGGTTTAGAGAACAACAGTGAGCCTTTCGAGGGTCACATGTCCAGCAGCGATGATTCAGGAATCCCAGCAAAGCTCCGGAAGGTCAAAGACGAGAAGCCAGACACCGACTGTTCCCCCTGTGAACTGTGTGGTGCTTTGTTAACGGAGGAGGACAAGTCTGCTCACTACCTGTCCAATCACATGGGCCACATTTGTGCCTGTGGGAGGTGCGGCCAAGTGCTGATCAAAGGTCGGCAGCTTCAGGAGCACGCGGAGCGCTGCGGCGAATCCCACGGCGGCGAGTCAGACTCCCACGGGGAGGACGAGGTGTCGCTGCTGGAGGAGCCACAGGGGATGGAGGAGGGCCTGCTGGAGGCGGCCGACCTGGCCTGCCCTCACTGCGGTCTGCTGTTCCAGAACGAGAGCCTGGCGTTGGAGCACGCTTTGGCCTGTCATGACCCGGAGCTGTTTCGCCCCGTGCTGCTGGAGGAAGGCAGCGAACCGGATCACCGCCGCAAGCACTTCTGCAGCATCTGCGGCAAAGGCTTCTACCAGCGCTGCCACCTGCGGGAGCACTACACCGTCCATACCAAGGAGAAGCAGTTCACCTGCCAGACCTGCGGGAAGCAGTTCCTGCGGGAGCGCCAGCTGCGGCTGCACACTGACATGCACAAAGGCATGGCGCGGTACGTATGCCCAGTCTGCGACCAGGGAACCTTCCTCAAACACGACCACGTCCGACACATGATCTCCCACCTGTCGGCCGGGGAAACCATCTGCCAGGTGTGCTTCCAGATCTTCCCTGGGGGAGAACAGCTGGAGAAACACATGGACGTCCACCTGTACATCTGCGGCGTCTGTGGAGAGAAGTTCCGCCTCCGCAAAGACATGAGGAGCCACTATAACTCCAAGCACACCAAGAGACTATAGGAACGATCCAAACCGTCCTCTGCATTTATACTAGTTTGTTACTAAAAAAAAGCCATAAATGTGAGAACAAATGTATGCACTTGAACACCAAAAAGACAACTTTTTGAACTGCACTTTTAAAGTTTATGCATAACCTAAACAGGCGTTCACACTGCGAGCAGCGGGGCTGATGATTGGTTACTCTGTTATGACTCATCGTGGGTGGGTCCTCTGATGACATTGAGTTAACACAGCTCAAAACATGCATCACGTTTCACGGCTTTCAATCAGGATTTGATGAGACGTTTCCTTCCTGTCGGTCGTCAGATAAAAGCTGGAATCAACTTCAGTTCATGAAACAATCAAGTGTAGTAGCCGCCCGTCACAGCTAACCAGCTAAATAGCTAACTAAGATGAAGATTAGTACTTTGAATATTTATAAAGGAACTGGGATTTTATAAACATGATATTTACATTTCATGTTATTTGGGACATCAAACATTAACAGTTATCTTTATTTTCCAGAGTCTGAAGTGATTCTTTAAATTGTTGCCTAACTATCCAAAAATCAAAAGAAATCAAATTTACTCTGAGATGAAACAAGACAACGAGCAGATCCAGAACCAGTTTCCGAATTGTTAATAATAAATATTCTGTTACATAATCTGTTAATTGATAAATCGTTTCAGCGCTAGAATGTACCAAAGTCAACTTGGCAGGTGGAGAAAACCTGACTTATGATCAGATGAAACAGCACTGGACCTTAATGTTTTTTCTGGTGTTTTTCTCGACTTGCCTGCAGCCCTCAGGTCAACCGGCCTGTCGAGAAAATTCCCAGCATGCCCCTCTACGTGGCTGGTTTGCGATTGTGTTGCTCGCAGTGTGAACGCACGGTGAGACCGGCAGAGAACTCCAAAAGAAAGCGACAGTGGCGTGTCATCAGAGTGCTGTTGGAAACGACGCTGCAGGAAAACAACCAAACTCTCGCTGTGACTCCAGATCATTTAAAGACGTCCACACTATACTGTAACTGGAGTGGTGAATGGAGGTGGTTGAAAATGAGGTTAAAATCAACAGCGGTGCTTCTATTTGCTCCAAACAACGCAACAGTTTTATCTGTGAGAAGACGCCCAGTTCAGTTTTGTTTTTTTGTGTTTTTTTTTTGGAGTGAACTGCCTGTCGAAGTGTCTGTCAGCGTTTCAGAGGGCTGCGGTGCCTCAAGCTTTGGGTCGACGTTTTCTAGCTTTGATGTCAACTTATTTCTCAGAATACTAAAGTCTCTGAAGACGAAACATGTTTTTAATGTTGTAGTTAGTGAGCACAGTTGGTGGAGTAAGACTGAGTCCTGTTTTCTGATTCTTTTGTTTTACAAGTTTGATAGCACACTGATTCATACTCTTCTTCCCTTCTTCAGTTATTGTGCGGCTTTACATTCACCGTGTCATGATGACACGACACTCGCTGTCCAAAATGCTCTGTGATTGGTGCCTTTACTGTAACAGTGGTGCGTCTCAGTCTTTTCCTTCCCGTCCTCTTCACAGTGATGCATAATGGGGAATGGACAGACAATTAATGAACTGTGTTCCACAGATTATAAGAAAATCCTGCAACAAAACACTAGAAACGGTCCGTCCGTTGGAACCAGCTCTGCACCATCGTGCTGAACTGGACTGTGCTGTTTTTAATTTTCTGTTAGACTTTGACTTCCTCTAATGCCTTATGAGTCATATAAAGATGTTTTCAGTGTAGTTGAGCTCCTGTCATTAAGGCTGTAACTTAATATAAAACCACACCACATGTTCACAACTGACCCAAACCAGTTTCTAACCAACCAAACCATTAAAAAAAAAAACGTCCCAAACCTGTTACAACTCAAACCATTTTAGAATCAGCCTGAACCAGTTCCGAACCGACCCCAACTATCGTGAAGTTTAGAACAACCGCAAACATTTTCCGATCCAGTCTAGACCAGTTTGAAACCAGCAAAAATCACAACAAACCCAACTACAGTGTCCTCAGAACCAGTTCCAAAGCAACACTTACCCATTCAGAACCAACCTAACCAGTTCAGAATAACTAACAAACTGGTTACAAAGTTAACTTCTAGTTCTGGACAAAACCGAGTGACCCTTTACTAGTTGACCACTGCAAACTCAACCAGCAGAAAAAAAGTTCTGAACCAAACTAAACCAGTTCAGACTCATCTAAAAACCAGTTCAGATACTGCCGAAACCAGTTCCAAATGGATGCAAACAAGACCTGACTCAATTCCAGACCCACCCTAAATTTTGGAACCAACTTTACCAGTCTGCAGCCAGTCTAAACCAGTTTCAAACAAACCCAGATATTTCAGAACCAATGTAAACTGTCTTAAAATCAGTTCGGACCCAACTCAAAGCACTTCACATTCAACCCAAACTACTTTCAACCAGATCAGATCAGCCTTAGTTCCCAGCCAACCCAAACAAATTTAGAACTCAAACGTTACTGATCCACTTGAAACTGTTATCAGGTCAGAAAAAACACTTCAGAGTGAACATAAACTAGTTAGAAGACAAATGCAATCCAGTTCTGAACCAGCTGAAACTCTCAACAAACCCAAACTAGTTTGAAATCACTAGAAACTAGTTCAGATCCAACTCCAGTCACATCAGAACAACCTTAACTGGCCCAAATTCAGGAATAACCAGTTCAGGATCAACTTCACCAGTCAGACGGTTGAATTTCAGTTGAAGTTTTTATAATTACAGACTCGTAAAAACGCCTCAAAGGAGACAAGACGTCACTTCATGTGACCGTAAATGTTGCCTCGCTTGCTTTCGTCCAGGATTGTTCAGACAATCAGTTTTTAATGATGTTTCTTTATGTTTGGATTCACACTCAAAGTTTATTTTAATTAATGTGGAGACAAACTGACTTTATTCATGAGGCAGAATGCGTCTCTGACCTCCAAAAGTCAACTTCTTGTTTACTGTAAACTTACATGTGGGTTTGATGCATGTTTAACAGAACCTGGGACAAACTTCATCCAGTTCAAAATCAAACTAAATCAGTTTAAAACTGGATTGTGGGACTTTTGTCTCCCCATCCTGGCAGTGAGAGCAAAGGCGTGCAGCAGCTCTCATGGGCACCCTGAATAACGGGCACAGAGAGGGCCGGTAAACACAGAGACGGTTTGATGGTCCACCGACCTACCAGGATTTGTCCCAGTATGCCCAGTGGCTAGTACACACTGGCTGTAACCTGCTGTTGCGGCTGTAAAACGGTGGATACATTGTTTTGAGTGTCACACAACCCCCATAAACTGATCAGAATTTGATCCATTCGGTCCAATAACATTTGGTAAGTCTAGAAGAGCCGCACGATTAACGGCCAAACAGCCATACTGTGAAATACAGAGAGATTTATCTGGTGGTGATCGGCTTAATCAGCATCGTTTGAACTCATTTGGCTTGAATTTAACGGGCATTCGTTTATATGTGAAAGTTCCACACTGCAGGTTTAATAAAACCCAGACTGCTTCCATACTGACAGAGGTCAACTCAGAACCAACTAAAACAAATTCAGAACCTGCCAAACCAGACCAGCGATAACTGCAATCAACCAGTTGAAAGCTTTGGATCTCAACCAGTTCAGTACTGACTGAAATTAGTTTATTACCCACCCAAACCAGTTTAATACCATCCAAAACTACTTCTGTCCTGCCCTAACCAGTTTAGAAGCCCTGTTCAGTACTGACTAGAACCAGTACTAAAACGACACGGCTCTGACCCGACCCGACCAGGTCAGACTGGTTTCAACCACAGACTGTATATGAATATGGACCACACGTCTCCACTTCCTGCCGCTATGCAATAGTGAATGACGGTCCACGGGACACGCCCCCTCAGCCGTCCCACCGCCTGACGGAGGTTTTAGAGTGGCTGTCACAGCTGTCAATCATGATGTCACACCCCCTTTTTTATATCGTGAAACAACTAATTAAAAACAAACTTATTAGAAAAATGAGCACTTGCACAAACATCAGAGTGATAAGAACGACCTAAAATGACAGAAACCATCTTTGTGCAAAATTTATTTGACCTGTTGTTTGATTTTTTTTAGTTTGGTTCATGTCCAATCTGCTAACATGGAGGGGGCGGGACTTATGACCTGTACTGCAGCAGGCGGCGATCCAGATGTTTCTGGTTTCTCTTTGAGGGGCTGTTATGACATCCGTAGTTATACACAGTTAATGGTTTAAACCAGTTTAATACAACCCAGAATACTTTGATGCAGATTAGACGTCACATGAAAAACTAGAATCAGTTCAGAACCAACCAAAACCGGTTCAGTAAATGACTGAAATCAGTGTACTGCCCACCACAAACGGGTTTCTACTGTACCAAACCCAGTTCAAACTAGTTTTTAACCCACTCATCCAGTTCAATACTGACTAGAAACAGTTCAGAAACAAACCATATGAGTTCAGAACCAGTCTGTACAGTTCTGAACCAACCCAACTAGTTCATAACTGACTGAAATTAGTTTACACCAAGACAGGTTTAATACCAACTTAAAGTGGATCAGTCTGGCCCAGACCAGGCAAGAATCCACTCATCCAGTTCAGTGCTGACTGGAACCAGTAAAAAAAAAGCAGCCCAAGTGAGTTCAGAACTGGATGGTTTCTTCAGGTCCGTGTTTGACCCGTGTCGCTGCTTCTGCTGGACATCCAGATGAGTTTCACACGTCGGTTCTTTTGTGTTTTTGCTGCATTGCTAAAACATGTTTGGCACTAAGACCCAGACTGCAAACGATGGTGGAAACACTGTCGGGTTTCGGATCTCGTGCAGCTGGTCGATGTAAATGTCAGAATGTTTTTTGTCACTTTAAATGATGTCAGCCCGTCTTACAGATGCATCCAGCTGTTTGTTTCCTTGTGTTCAGCTGTTGGTGAGTTAGTTTTGGCTTCAGACGTTTGTTCTGAAGCAACATCTTCTTCTTCTTCCTCTTCTTCTTCTTCATGTGTTCAGGTGGTTTTGTTGCTCTGAAGCTTTTCTCGCTGATGTTTGTGGAGTTTTGAAAGTTGATGCCCTGATCTGTTGAAATAAACACAAGCCTTAAGCTCTTAATAAACCAAGTGAATTTCTGTTTGTGAAGAAATGTCTTTTTTTGCCAGTTATTACCTTTTTGTTGTGTGTGTGTGTCTTACAATGCTCTAAAAGCCAATAGTTTATATCCTACACAGTGTTTTTCCTTCCTGCATGGCAGGTTTTTGGAAATTTGTGGAGCTCCTGAAGTCCTTTTATATTTTATTAAAATCGTGCACAAATTTTAAATCACCTTTTCGGACTCTGAAATCTCATAGAGACTGAAATGAAAACATGAAGTGATGAATTAGTTATCAGCAGCTTGTTTTGGCAAAAAATATAATTCGGTACAGATTTCAATTAAATGTATTTGCAGTTTGAACTGTTAATCTGGAGCGATAAGAACAAGATTTTAAACTTTCATTTAA
The DNA here is from genome assembly GCF_963924715.1 of Thunnus thynnus. NCBI lineage: Eukaryota > Metazoa > Chordata > Actinopteri > Scombriformes > Scombridae > Thunnus > Thunnus thynnus. Next base: position 897,138 of record NC_089534.1, on the reverse strand, counting down.
TATTTGTATATTTAATGCAACAAACTGAGTCAAATATAGTTAATGGGTAAATAAAAGTGTCTGAAATGTCACCAGAAACGACAAATTAAACTCACAAATCTTCAACCAACAGAGAATCAGAAGCTCCTGTTTCATTTTCTCAGAATAGAAAAAGTAAAATATATTTAGAGCTACATTTAGTAAAGTACTCGGATACAGTATCGTGGTATTTGTACTTTACTTGAGTATTTTGATATTGTACTTTTTGGTGAGTTTGAAGATCAAGATTTAAAATAAAAAAACAGCTTTGATCAGCTACTACAGTATGATGCTAGATATGATGAAGTGCTGCTTACATATGAAAACATCAATAATGATAATTTGTCGCTCTGCATCATGTTTACTTCAACTTTTAAACTATGAACTTCCTTCACTGATCAGTGAGAATCCAGTAATTCATCAGTTTACTAACTAATCAGTTATTCAAGTACAACTACAGTGCTAATCCATAATATTTATCAATTGATTACATTAACTATATACCAGCAGGCTGTCGCTGTGATCTCGCCTGTGATTGGCTGTATCATATGATGAAGAACTAATATTTATAACTGCTTATTTGAAAGCTGCTATTAAAGAAGGTCTGTTATATGAAGTTATTAAGGTAACTAATTATCAGTATTAAAGTGAATTATCATTCCAAGATCACTATAAAGTAAAGTTTTGAAGTTACTTGTATTTAACTTGATTATTTCCATTTGATGCTACTTTATACTTCCAGTCTGATGGATTTATTTCACAGATACTAGATATCAAACAGTTTATACAACATGCAGTTATATATATGATCAATATAACACTCTAAATGGGACCAATTTGTTAATGAGTACATTTTGCAACATAGACTTTTGTACTTAAGTAAGATTTTTAATGCAGGACTTTTACTCAATACGTATATTTATACTGCGTTATTACTTTTACTTAAGTAAATGTGTATAAACTGGAATATGTTCCAGTGTTCATCCTGCAGTTCACTGTTTGTCCACATGACGGAGCTGTAACACTTCAACTGGTGTGTTTGATGATGTTCAACACTGCGGCTCAACCTGTGATGCAAAGGTGAACCAAAATTAGGCCCCGCCCACCTCTAACATTGGAATCACTTGATTGGACGTTGCTGCTGTCACTCACATTGATTGACAGGTCTGTGAGACTAACAGACAACAACTAAAACTGAATCTGTTTTAATGTTAAAGTTATTTTTTTTTAAATGTTTTTGACACTTTTAATTTACAAACACAAAACCAAAATTAAGGTTATTTTTCTTGTGTATGTGAAACTGTTGAATTAAACATGTAAATATAACTTATATTGTCAAAACGTTACTAACTGGCCTTAAAAAGCTGTTAAAAGTTTTGTGTAACTTCACCAATCTGACAAGCCAACTGTCAGATCAGCTCCACCTGTGGTTCATTTAACCGTCAGGAACACAGAACGAGAACCAGCAGCTGCTTCACCAGGACGTCATTCTGACACCTGAGCTTCTCAGTCTGTGATTTGTCAAAATGTTTTCTGTGAAAAAAGCTGGTTTAGGTTAAAAACATAAAATGAAACATCATGAGAATTAAAATACCAGCTCGCTTTTCACACTTTGTTACATTTTCTAGAGGACGAGTTCACAGTTTGTCAAGTGAGTCTTAAACCAACAGTCAGTCATCAAATGAACATGAAAGCTGTGTTTCTTGCTGTAATCATTCCTCCTGTTCATACTGACCATTAGAAGATCCCTTCATAATGACCTTACAATGGAAGTGATGGGGGACAAAATCCACAGTCTGAAGCTAATATGAAGCTTCAGCGTCCAAATGAGTCAAATCAAGTAGATATCTTTCAACGTTACAGTCTTTTTAGTGCCAAAGTCCCTCTTTTTGTTACTATACTTCCACCTGCAGCTCAACAGGGAAACACTGTCCGAGGAAACACAAAGAGGGAATTTGATGCTAAAAAGACTGTAAATGTGTCAGATATCCACTTGATATGACTAACTCAGACTGCTGAAGCTGAATAGAAGCTTCACACAGACTTTTAAATGACTGTGTGGACACACTGTGGATTTTATCCTCCATCACTTCCATTGAAAGCACATTTGAAGGATCTTTTAATATCCAGTATGAACAGGAGGAAGGATTACAGACACCTGACTGCTGGTTTAACACACTGGAAACACTGGGAACTGAATGAGACTTTACTGATCCTAAAACTGAAATATACAAACTTAGTTCAGAAATTTCACAAATTTAATGGAATAAATCCTGAAGGCTCCTCAGGAGTAAGAGGAGGTCCAGTGGAGGGATTCAAACCAACAACTTCTGTTTCTACATGAGGCATCAACCACGCTGACGCCCCTTCACAGGGACTGTTGGGCTAAAAATAAAGTGTTTCGGGAGATGATGGATGATCCGATCCTCCTCCTGGCGGGATTAAAACGAGGCGAGCTGCAATCAGCCAAAAACCTTGTTAAGCTGATGGAGCGACCTGTGCGTCCTTCCAGAGACGGCCGATGACCCTCAGCTTCACATCACTCAATCAGAGATCAGGCACGAACCTGAAACTGGATCAGATGGAAACAGATGATCCAGAAATCAGCTTCATTCATACCAAACTTCCTTCATTTCCTATTATTTACTGATATGACCTGATATGAACCTTTAGTTCACAGCTCCTCACATTCACAGATTAAAGTCAGCAGTCGACCAGATTAACAGTTGATGGATTACTGAATAACAAAAGTGCTGGTGACTGTTAGGACACTAAATCAACTGATGGTTTCCTCTGAGGAAACTCACTCTGTTAGCAGGTCTGAGTGTTGTGAAATGGTTTCTATGTTCACATTTTACTGCAGTATCACAGTTTAACGTCTGAACAACAAACAGCTGCAAAAAATAAGATTAGGAAAAAAGTAACGATGGATTTAACTGAGGGAATATCTGAGTAAACAAACGTCTGCAACAGTTGAGTCAGAGTTCAGAAAATACTGTTAATTTGTACATTTTTCTGCCCACAGACCACGTGACATTCAGAGTGTTAGCAAGACAGAATTTAAACACGATAAATTCCTCAAAGCTACGTTAAGGCTGAAGCACCTTAAAGTGTCACCGACGGACTCTAGATGCTCCAACTGGCTCCCATTCAAAAAGCCTCAACTTCTCTCTAGAAATACTGAGTCACTCATTGTTTTCAACAAGTCATTCTGGTCTCAATCTCTAACTTCAGGCCCTCTAATAAATGTGCTGGTGGTCATTTAGGAAATTATTGCTCCATTTATAAGATTTGAAGACTTATAGTAGCTTTGATGTCCGCTGTGTGGGTGTTGATTGACAGCTGTGATTGACAGCTGGCTCACCTGTTGCTCTCTCCGGCTCTGAGACTCACACTGAGCCTTTTTTTTTTCTATTGTTGCAATATTTCACTAAGTTTAAAGGACCAGTCTGTAGGATTTAGTGGCATCTAGTGGTGAAGTTGCATATTGCAACCAAATGAATATCCCCTCCCCTCATCCTCCTCTTCCAAGCACATAGGAGAACCCACAGTGGCAGCGAAAGTGGCAGTGGTTGGTTTGTCCATTCTGGGCTACTGTAGAAACATGGCGGCTCTGTGGAAGAGGACCTGTTCCCTATGTAGATATAAAGGCTCATTCTAAGGTAACGAGAACACAACAAGTCTTATTTTCAGGTGATTATACACTAATTAAAACATACTTATGAATATTATATTCCATCTCTGCCAACTCTGTTCAGCTAAACTCTACACACTGGTCCTTTAATGTTACGTCTGAGGTAGCCGGCGTGTTTCCAGAGCGTGAAAGGCAACACCCCACACCTCTAATTTGGAAGGTCCTGGTTCCAAATGGAAAGGATGGAGCCGACCAGAAACTGCAACTCTGGGCCTCAAACCAGGTGATGTCACATCTCGCTACGTCCATCTGTATATACAGGAAGTGTTCTCAGCCCAACAGGGGCGACTGTTCTGGTCACCTGGCAAGTCTCAGTCCAGAGGTCATTGGTGTTTTCACCTAGTTTTTGTCCAGCCGTCTGTTTACTAACCCTCCTATAGTTCAGCACCAGATTCACACTTACAGCCAGACAAGCAAGGTGGATATTTGAGTTCCTAAAACTCCAGAACTCTGTACATGAACAGCATTTCTGTATTATTGGGAGACATGACACCTTTGTTGTGTGACCGAGTCCAAGTAAACTTGGACCATAAGTGTTCATTAATGAGTACTCTACAAAATGTACTAAACTCTGGGGGGCTTCACTGCGGACTACATAAACTCCTCCCGTTTCCTGCCCAACATGTCATTTATGAGTGAGTATTTCATTAAGACTAGGGGACCTTTGTCCCTTTGTAAAGGTTATTTTTTCACTGTTTTGAAAATAAATTTTGAAAATACACATTAGAGCTGTTGGAAAGGCTGTTGATTGTTACACCAGTGCTCCCCTGTGGTGGAGGTACGCAGCTGCGCCATTGAGTACAAGAAAAGGTGCAATTAATTGTAACTAAGCTGAGCAAGAGGCACACTGTCAGAACGAGAGGGAGGTGGACGTTACTGCATCTAAGTGGTGTGAGCTGACGTACTGTGAGTAAAAGTAGTTCTGAAGGACTGAACGGGACGTCTAGCAAGCCTTTCACAGCATATTTTGTTAATTCACTGATGCTGTTAGCTTCCTGCATATCAGCTCAATAACGCTAATGCTAGCTGCTGCTACCTGTTGCTAGACTGTTATAGTTTGACATTGTTGGCATTCTGGTCATTGAGTAAAGGGGGGTAACAAAAAACAGGTATTTTTAGCGAGACGTCGGGACATTTGCAGCCGAGTATTTTAACCCAAACCATGATCTTTTCCTAACCCTAACCAAGTGGGTTTTGTGCCTAAACCTAATCAGACCTTAACCACAGTGTTGTCACACCACAAAACATTATTATTCTACTGATAATGGACAATTAATGAGTCGATAAATGACACGTGGTATCCGTGGTTTGCAGAATCTTACAATGCTGATATTTTATTCTGCCGATTGGGTTAAAATTATCCTCCTTCAGAGAGGCACAGAAATCTACACTGAACTCTGGTTAATAATTCTTTGTTTTGTTGGACGAATCAACAGAAGATCGAAGGTGATAACAGGAAAAACATTTTGGTTGTTTGTGAGAAACAAAGTCCAACAAACTTTGCTGCTAATATTGTTCAAACAGTAACTGGCTTCAGTCTGTCCAGGGCTCAGAGGTCATGTGAGTTCTCATGAATACCCCCAACATTTGGATCTGTGAGTTCACAGTCCTCTACAGTCAGTCTGGTTGTCCGTGGGTCAAGATGAGATCTGGTTGGTTTCTGGTGTTGGTGGTCTGCAGTATGGTTGGGGTTCAGGCTCTTAAATTGACAGACAAAACTGAAGATGAGCTGAGTTCGTATCCTAAGAAAACAACACGAGGAGGACATGAAGATGGTGGGATACTAAATCCTGAGAGAACAACACCAGCACCCGCAGATGAAGACATGCGAGTCCTCCTGCAGCAGCTGACAGCCAGAGTGGAGAAACTGGAGAGAGAGTGTGAGGCCAGAGGTCCGTCTGCTGGACTCTACATACTCTTTTATTTACAGGACACTTTGTCTGTCGGTAATCTGCTATCCAAAGTTTTATCGAAACAAACATGATTCAGCTGTAGAGGAGATGTGGTGAGTTTATCTGAGCTCCTCAGGCTCAGACCAGCACTCAACTCCAATCAACTCCTTTGGTCATAAACCAAAGATGATGGCGCCAGATGAAAAGTCAGAGGATCAAAGTTATTACAATTCATCCTGAGAGGAACATGAATGTGTGAAACTAATTTCACAGCAATCCATCCAATAGTTGTTGAGATATTTCAGTCTTAATCAATATACTGAACAGACAGACCAACAATACCATCCATAGAGCCGTGCTGCTAGCATGGCTAAAAATACAGGAGCCACATTAAGACTGCTATCATTACTACGATGTCCTATTTACTCTTCGTTTTCAGTTGTGCATATTCCCAAAAAATTGCAATTAATCAAATTACCACAAACTAAATGTTCCCACACAGTAAAAGAAAAGGTCTACACAAAATATGTATTTAGCCTAATAGCAGTTATATTAAATCAAATTATAATCTCAGTTATGATATCAAGAATTAGGCTAGGCCTATATGATAATCCTGCAGTCCTAACCTTCCCATTGGGCCATTCTCCCTGTTAAAAATTAACACATCACCTTCTGGCCATCGTACAGAGGATAAATCCACTATAGATCTAGGTAACTACATGACCTTTCCACCACTCTCAGGACTGTATATGTTTACCCCAGTAGTGGTAAAGATGTAAGTATAGATGAGTTTATTTTCCTGGTGTTAGTGTGGCTGTAGAGTTTCAGTTCGTCATATTTAATGAAAACCTTCCGTGTCTCCCTGAAGGTAAATCTAAGGTGGCGTTCTCCGCCTCACTCTTCACCACTGAGGAGTGGACTCATCGGGGGCCTTTTAATATCGAGACCGAGCTGGTGTTCAAGAAAGTGACAACAAACATTGGCAACGCATACAACAACAGAACAGGTAGGACTCACCTGTTCAGGTTCAGGACATCAGCAGTCAGCTGGGAGGAAACGTGCAGGTTTAACCACATCAGGGACATTAAACGCTGGTTTATCTGACAAGCTTGGTCTGTTTTTTAAAAATGAATGAAAGTTTGTTTTAGAAGGACTTCATCAGTGTGCTAAAACGTCTTTGTTTAGACGACAACTGGGAGGCGCCAAAGTCAGAGATCTAAAGTCCATGTGAAGGAAAATCAGAGATTTCTTTTGAAACACATATGTTAGAAAATAATTCCTGAAAACATGTGAAAAGACTGTGAACTGAATTGTGGAGTTAGACCATTAAACTGTTTTCACCATTTCTACGTTCAGGATCTGTTGGGCCTTGCCTACAACTTGGTTGTAGGCAAGGCCAGCTGATTGATCAGCTGATTGTCCCTGTTGTTGATCTGCAGGCATCTTCACTGTTCCCATGAAGGGACTCTACTACATCCGGTTCACCGGCTGCGTGGGAAACTCTGGGTCCCTGAACGCAGTGCTGTTGAAGAACGGCGAGAAAATGTTCGCAATCTACAACACGGTGGGCTCCCACAGCAGCGGTTCCAATGGCATGACGCTGGTCCTGGAGGAGGGGGACCAGTTGTGGGTTCGCCTCTGGTCCGGGCAGAGCATCTTTGATCAGAGCCGGCTCAGCACCTTCAGCGGCTTCCTCGTCTTCCCCATGTAGATGTAGGAATTGTTTTGAAATGCCGAGCAGGAAACAGCAGCTTTTCCTACTGTTGGTCTGAGATGAAGAAATAAAACCTGCCTGTAACCTCCGCTGTTCGAGGGTCTTGTTTTACCGACTGAAGGAGTTGTATTGTTATTAATCTTTTTACAGATTTCAGCTAAACGTGATTCTTCTGCCTAAACCATAAAACATGACCCTTGTCAACCATGATGCAGCACTATAATGAAGCTGCTGAGTACAAGGGCAAACACGCTGCAACTTAAGAAAACACATGCAAATAGACAAAACACAAGCAAATTAAGAAAACATCTTTATCAATTTGACAACACACAGGCAGCATTTAGAAAACACATTACAGAAAACACAACAGAAGTGTTTCCAGAGCTTACTTAAGAGTGATGAACACATCAATAACTCATAAACGAAAAGTTGTTAAAACGGAAACGAGGCCTCTGTCCAACCGTAGTGAGGTCGACAACAAGATACAACCTTATTTTCACCAAAATGAGCTCGACTGATAACGTTGTTCTCTACGTACAGCCAGCTGTGAGACGAGTGTGCAAGGACCATCTGAAAAGTACAACACTGAAAAGAGATACTTCAAATGATATTCAATAACTTCACTCTTATACAGTGTAGTGTCCCCAACTTAGTTTGGAAAAAAAGGGTTAGGGGTTATTGAATATTGTTTGAAGTGTCTCTTCTCAGTATTACACCAGCTGTACATAGAGACCAATGTTATCAGTGATAAAAACTTTGATATTTACTCTCAGAGGTGATATTGACCAAAATATAAAGACAGCACCAACATTTGTATATTGTCACATTGTCATATGCAAATAAAAAATATGAAAGAAAAGGTAGATTTGCACCCAACTTCAAATGGAACTGCAAAACTCCTAAATACAACTTTTCACATTGAAAAAACAAAAGTTCCCTGCTTGACTATGGAGATATTCAACAAAACATGGGCATGGGCATTTTTCTGTTTTTGCCAAATATAGTATACTCACACAAAAGTAATGTGTGATGGTGACTTTATACTGCATCAGAAAGAAAGAGCAGGTTCCCCTGAATCATATGATGTGTAACACTTGATACTCAGTGAAAGAAGAAGCTCAGAATCGGCAAAAATATAAAACTATGTCCAGATGCTACTTTCTCTGTGGAGGTTTTTTGAACCATCCCTAAATGTGCTCCAGAGTCACCACACCATAGGACGCACTGCAACATGATTTTTCTGTTACCTTAAGATTACATTAAAAATACCATCAGATTTGGTACACGTATCTAGTTTGTCCTCTAGTATTGTCATTCTAAATTTGGTGCAAATCCGCAGCTGTAATGTGGTTCTATCAAGCAGTCTGGGTCTGAAAAGTGAAGCCAATGTGCTTTAAACCTGCATTCTCACTAATGGCCAGCAGGGGGGCGACTCCACTGGCTCCAAAGAGAAGTCCTACTGTACGGAAGTCTATGAGAAAATGACCCTACTTCTCACTTGATTTATTACCTCAGTAAACTGTTTCCTGATGAGTTTATGGTCTCAATCACTAGTTTCAAGTCCTCTTCAATACAGCATGATGTTCATTTTGTAATTTATGGTCCCATTTAGAGTAAAATAGACGATAAAGCAGTGTATGCTGTAGGGTGTGGCTACGTTGTGAAGTCGCTACCACCATGACAACGTTGTTTAAGTAAGGTAACCATGGCGTAACCCCCGATTCACAGAGTATTAGCATAGCTGCTGCTATTTCAGTGTGTTTCAAGTTAATTGTAACATTTTCGTCACCTAAAAAAGTCTTGTTCAGCATTTGGTTGAACTAAAAGATCCTCTAAGGAGTCAGGTGTTCAGTTTTTCTGGTGAACACATTTTGTTTTAATGGTTTTAGGCCTGTTTTTTGCTTGTGGAAATTAGCATTAGCATTATCACTGTTTACCATAGATTGTAAATGCATTGTGATAACCAAACTAGCAGCTAGCGCTATGGTCAGCTCCACCCTCTTGTCCAAATATGGTCACTTCTGGCTCCAAAAATCAAACATGGCGACGGTGAAATCCAAGATGGAGATGATAAATCGCTAAGCTCGAGGCTTCAAAACTGCCGTCCACTAACGGGTGATGACGTCATGGTGACTACGTCCATAGTTTTTACAGTCTATGGGTGCTATCAAGCATTTTAATTTGATGTGTATCTGACCATGTGTTGCATTTTAAAAATGTAATTTTTAATATTATTTGGCTTGTAAGCTGCCATTCAGGCCACCATGAGACTGTTCCAAGGTCAGTGAGCCATCAGCTGTTGCATCAGGTGCTTCGACCCCAGTTTACCTGCTTGCAGGTCTGGTTCTATGTTTTAGTCCATGAACATTTAGTCACATTTAGGTGTTTGGTTGTCATTTTGTGGTGAAACAGGTGATTTTAAGTGAGTCACTTTAGCCACAGACTGATCTGTTCTGATGTTATAACCTCAGATTCTTAAATCTTATCTGGAGTTTGGATGTTTTGTGAAATAATCAGCAGGAATGTGAAGTAAACATTGTTTGATGTTAACGGTGTAATAACAGCTGCAATAATGAGACCAGACCGCCTTCCCTCCCTTCCTGTTCATCAAACAGGAAGTTTTATCAAACATCAGTTTCCTGTCAGACATTCAGATTCAGACAGAAACTGATGTGAGAGACGGACTCTGCTGGATCACCAGCCGGGTTTTAATGTCACAGAATCCCCTCAGACTCAGTCTGTTCTTATCGTTTAGTTTTATATTTTATATTTGAGCTTGATGATCGCAGCCAAGATGCAAAAACATGTTTGACAAACCTTCAGCGATCCTACAGGACTCTTCTGTCCTGCTGGAATAAAAAAAAAATCTGTTTGTGTTTCACGACCCAAACAAAGATGGCAGCCACAGAAATTTGGGAGCACACTTTGAAAAACTGTTCAAAATAATTTAAACCTTTAAGGTCAAATTCATGATAATTCACTCTGATTTGGGGTTAATAAGTGATAATAACATAATAAAGTGTTTTAAATGTTTCTGTGTTGATTGTGTCGGTTTTAAGGGATAAAAACCAGTAAATGAAGATTTAATTCACCAAAGACTATGAAACCCTTTTTGTAAATTTTAAGGATATTTTATAAAATGAGAAGATCTTGCTGGAAAGGAAACTTATTTTTAAAATGTTCCAGAATATTTTATGTTTATGACATCAGAAGTGTTTGTTTCTCTGAAAGTGAACTAAAGCAGCTGAGATCAGTGATCATTTCATGTTTAATACACAAGAAATAAAATACAAAACATCCTGTTTATTAAAGAAATAGGCTACATGTTTTATTTTTGTGTCTGTTTTGGGGGTTTGAGGACTTGAGACTTCAGTATTTCTGAAATCTTATGAACTTTAATGAGAAACACTAAGAATACTTAAATGAACACAAATACTGCTCACATGGACTAAATAAAGACAGAAGAGTTCAGTATTGATCTACAGTGAGAAGTAATAATTATGACATTCAGTGAGTAAAGTACAATAAATAAATCTTAACTTTCATCAGAATAACAAACATCCAGAACGACAAAGATGTATTAAGAAAAGAGTCACTAGTGTCCCGGTAATAATCCGTTACTTTTCCTGAGTAACGATGTCCACACCGTCACTGAGCTCCTCCGTCCCGGACCCGGAGGAGTCCGCCTCCTTCCACCCGACATCAGCCTCCGGGTCCCGGTCCGCCGCGGCCCGGTGGGTCGGCAGGTTGGACGGATCCTCCGCGGTCACAGCGGGCGGTTTGGCGGTGGTCAGAGCCGAGGAGGGGAAGCCCTTCCCGGCCTGAGGCGGCTCCGCAGGTCCGGTAGAGGGGACCTCCAGAGACCCGGTACTGTCAACAACTTTACTGGTATTTATGAAAGTATTACTGAAATTTTCAGGATTAATTGTGTCTTCATAGATTTTAATATCAATAGAATCATTGTTGCTGACTTTGTTTTGCATATTTACAGTTTTATTACTACAAGAATCACATTTACACGTATTTTGATTATTTCTGTGACGAGCTGTGATATAAGGGTCCCCGGTGGTCCCGGTCCCGGTAGTGGGTCTCCAGATGAGGCTGTAGTAAACAGCCAGGATGACGGCCGCCAGGGACACGGACAGGACGTACGCCACCACGGTGGCCAGTCTCACCCACTTCTTATTGGACTTGGCCACCCATTTCGCCTTCTTCTCCCCGGTGTAAGTGGCCGGTTTTCCCCGCTCCGCCGGGCCGAACCCAGGGGTCCAGTTCCGCGGGTCCCGCATGGTGGTCCGGCTGCAGGAGGCGGTGTGTGTGTGTCAGTCAGAGCCGGGGAGGAGCGTCCGCAGGCCGGCAGAGATCCGTCAACCTCCCGCTCCCTCCATCACCCTAATGTGGACTCACAGCTGGACTCATCTGGTTTATATAGTCCCACCGTCTACAAGGACCGGAAGCCTTCAAAATAAAAGCCCAACAAAAACAAGACTATTTGAGGTTGCATCTTCCTGTTTCCAGCCTCAGCATGGCAGTGTGACGTAGATCTGGACACAGTGAAGTCAGTGTGTACAGATGATCTGTTGTGGCTCCGACACTCGAACCATCTGCAGCCTCATCTGTTCAGACCGGTCCGCTGCGGTCCAGGGTTTGTAATTCTGTGACCTTTCTTTGTGACCTTGCTCTGTGAAAGGTGCTATACTAAATAAACTTTACTTACATTTTTTTTTTTACCTGTTTAGCTAAATGTTTGTCACATGTCCAATAAAGTAAAGCTGGACCTTCAGCTGTGTTTCTGCACCATGCAGCATTAACTATGAAACGCAGACTAATTAAGTTTTTAAAACATTAAACAGGAGTCCATCTGCACAAACATTAAGACATTTCCTACATTGTTTGCACCTCAGAGTCTTTCTGAGAGATGAAAGCAGAACATCCACATTTTTTATTTGCTTTTCTATTAGAAATATATCCTGATAAAATATGGACAGATTTAAAGATGCTGCTGCCATGAAGGATCCGTTCTGTTTGAATAAATATATCATGATATGTGTTGTATACATGTTGTCGAGCAAGTGACTGAATCTACTGTGACGAGAGCTTTTAGGTGTTTAAAGGTGTTTTTGTAAAGTTTTTGTGTCACTTTTTTGGTGGTTTGATACTTCATGTTGCAGAAAAACTCTTCAGTTATTCATGTTCAGTGTTTCATCACCACCTGCTGCAGCTCGTCAGTTTGTTTTTAATGGATGATGTAGACGTCTTGTGTTTGTAGTTATTCAGTGTGACACAGAACGTAAAGAACAAATCAGTTTAAGGGTTATAAACTTATATTTATTCATTTATGTGGGAACTTGTTTCACTTACAGACTTGTGTGTTTTTTTTATGAAAATCATAAATCAACGAATAAACAACATTCAATTCAATTTTATTTATAAGCACCAAATCACAACAGAAGTCATCTCAGGGTTCTTTTCTAGACCGAACTCTTTAATTTACATGTAGTTTTGTTTTAAAGCTGATTTATTGCTGACAGAGTTTGCAGCTTTTTCATCCTGTCAGTGTTTTATATGAAAGTTGCAGTTTTAATTTTTGACTAAAAGATTTTTTTTTTGTTTTAACTGACAAATCAGAGTTGATTTCAGGTTTCAGTTGATCTTTATATATATATATATGTATGTATGTTTTAATAATTTATTTATATTGTTTTTATTACCTTGTGAAGCACTTTATTAAATTAGTCTTGAGAAGTGCTGATAAAGGTTATTATTATTATTATTATTATTATCATTATTATTATTATTATATGTTCTTCATTTTATTTCTTATTTTATTTTACTTAATTATTTTTTAATATTATTATACTGCATATGTATATACATGTATATTTTTATTCTATTATTATTATAAGTGACGAAGAAACAACAAAACATCTCGGTGCTCAGCAGTGATTTTATTTCTCTTCAGATTAATGACATTGTTTATTATTTTTTTAATAATGCAGCTCCTCCAGGTGATCATGATGTCATAGTTTGATTGATCAAGTGATTTTATGATATTCTGGTATTGATCTTTCCTCCAAACTGGAAACTGGTGGAACAACTGAAGGAAAAAGCTGAATAATGTTTGGAGATTCACTCTGAAGGATTCAATTTAAAACATCTGATCACAGGAATTTAACGTCTGAACGTTTGAACGTTTGAACGTTTGAACGCTGTCTGCGATGCAGAGCAACAGCTGTTGGTTCCAGGATCAGTCTGAAGTATTATATGACTTGCAAACATCATTAAATATTAAAAAGATTATAACACTCCATTTTTTAGCACTTTAACTCCTCTTACTTAAGTTAAAGAGACCCTGTTGAGATTTTTACCAAAACACATCACGTGTATCCAAAAGATCTGCTCAGAGGAAGAAGATATATCAGCTTCGATACACACACAATATTTGTTAGATTAGTTCATTGTTGGTTTGGATCCAAACATGAGATTTGTTGATAAGAACAAAAATATAGTAAATCACCAGAGTTATTGTTTATATTAACTTCCTCTTCTGTTTTATGGAACATCAGCGTCCTCTGCAGCACCACTAGTGGTCAAAAACTCCACAGCGCACCTTTAAAGATAATCTCCATAATTTAGTTTTTAGAATCTGTCTGGTTCCATCTGGATCAAAACCAGAGAGTGCATCTCTACTGAGCATTTGTTATCCCCAATTTTAAATGACTAGTGATTAATAATTAACACTAAAATTATTGTTAATGGTGTTGAAAAACTGTTGCTGCATGCAAGTTCCACACTGGCTTTGGTAACAATCATCCCTCCAATCGCCAGGAACAGGAACACCTGTCAATCAAAACAGATTTGTGAACGGTCAACTCACAGAAAACATCCACAAATATACAGACTTCAGTTTCTCATAAAGCTGCATCAATAAACCAGACTGTGACTGGACTGAAAGGTCAGTGGATCAAAGGTATTAATTCATTCTAAGGAGAACCTGAATGTCTGAACCAGATTTCACAGTAACCCATCTGATAATTGTTGAGATATTTCAGTCTGAAAGTCTGGCTATCAATCAACATAAACAACACAACACATTGGATGAATATTCCTAAATATATCTTTGCTGTTGGGTAAAACCTTTATAACTTTAGTTTTTTATGTTGAGAATATATCTGCAGTGACCCCTTTTAAACTTTAAATACATTTAGACGCATGTTTGCTGTTCTGCTCTGTGGTGCGTCATGTTGGACTGAATATTAATCAACACACCTGTGATGTTGATGCTCTGGGATCTCCTCACTCATCCAGGCCCTTCTTGGACGATCCGTCCCTGGTCTTCGCTCTCAGCTTGTTCACCTGAGACTCGGCGATGTCGGCCCTCTCCTCGGCCTCCTCCAGCTCATGCTGCAGTTTGCGGAGTTTGGCGATGTTGGTGTTTGCCGCCTCCTCGGCCTCCTCAGCCGCATGCTTGTAGGACTTGACCTTCAGCTGCAGTTTGTCCACAAGATCCTGGAGACGAGCCATGTTCTTGCGGTCTTCCTCGGTCTGGTAGGTGAGCTCCTTGATGCGACGTTCATACTTGCGAACCCCTTTGATGGACTCTGTTCCTCTCCTCTGCTCTGCCTCCAGCTCGTTCTCCAGCTCTTTGATGCGAGCCTCCAGTTTCTGGAGCTGCTTCTTGCCACCCTTCATGGCGATCTGCTCAGCCTCATCCAGGCGGTGCTGCAGGTCTTTGATGGTCTGCTCCATGTTCTTCTTCATGCGCTCCAGATGGGCACAGGTGTCTTGTTCCTTCTTCAACTCCTCAGCCATCATGGCTGCATCAGTGATGGCCTTCTTTGCCTTGTCATCAGCATTGCGGTTCTCCTGAATCGCCTCCTCCATCTCATTCTGCAGGTGCAGAAGGTCTGCTTCATGCTTCTTCTTCTGGTTGATCAGGCTGGTGTTCTGGGAGTGCAGAAGCTGCATGCGCTCCGTTGCGTCAGTCAGCTCCTGTTCGGCCAGCTTCCGACTTCTATCCGTCTGCTCAAGGGCGGCCCTCACTTCCTCCAGCTCTGCCTGGATCAGGTTGTTTCGGCGCTCCAGGAGAGCTATGTTCTCTCTCAGGTCATCGTTGCCATGCTGAGTATCATCCAGCTGCAGCTGAGTGTCCTTCAGGAATGCCTGGAGGCTCTTCAGCTGTTTCTGGGCGTCGGCTGCCTGCCTGTTGGCTTGGCTGAGCTGAATCTCCATCTCATTGAGGTCACCTTCCATCTTCTTCTTTACTCTCAGGGCTTCATTGCGGCTTCTGGTCTCAGACTCCAGAGAGGACTGAAGCGACTCAAGCATCCGTTGGTAGTTTCTTTTGGCTTGCTCCATTTCCTCGTCTTTCTCCGCCAGCTTCCGCTCTATATCTGCCTTCACTTGGTTGAACTCCAGCTGAGCTCGGAGGATCTTACTCTCTTCATGCTCCAGGGAACCTTCAGCCTCCTCCAGTGCTGACTGGAGCTCGACCTTTTCTTGTTCAAGCTGCTTCCGAATCTTCTCCAGTTCATGAGCACTCCTGCCGCCCTCCCCAAGCTGGTCGGTGAGGTCCGAGACCTCCTCTTGCAGGTTCTTGTTCTCTCTCTTCATTGTCTCCAGTTGATCCAGACATTCCTCATAGGCATTCCTCAGTTTGAAGAGCTCAGTGCTCAGAGATCGAGCCTCCTTCTGGGAGGCCTCCAGCTCACATTGTGACTCCTCAAACTTTTGCTTCCACTCTGCCATGACTTTATCAAATGCTCTTTGCTTTTTGTCCAGTGATGCAGAGGCTGCATTGGATCTCTCAAGGTCCAGCATCAGGTCTTCAATCTCATTTTGGAGTCGGTGCTTGGTCTTCTCGAGGGATGAACACTTTGCATTCACTACCTCGATGGCCTCTTCCGCCTCCTGCAGTCTCTGAACCAGCTTCTTCTTTGCTTCTTCAAGCTCCTCTGTTCTCTGGATTCCATCAGTTTCATATTTGGTCCTCCATGCTGAGACCTCGGTGTTGGATTTGGACAGAGCTCTCTGCAGCTCAGCCTTGGCTTCCTGCTCCTCTTCAAACTGCTCTCGGAGCAGATCACAGTCGTGACGAGCAGACTGCACAGCGTGGGCGAGGGCATTCTTTGCCTTGACTTCCTCTTCCATTTGTCTGCGTAGATCTTCGACCTGCTGGTTGTATGAGTTCTTCCCTCTGGTTAGCTGCGATATCAGACACTCCTTCTCCTCCAGCTGCCGGCCGAACTCACCGTTCTCAGTGAGCAGCTTGGCCCTCTGGGTAGTCAGATCATTGATGGCCCGTTGAGCCTCCTCATATTTACTCTTGTACTCATTCATGTTGTCTTCCATTGTTCGGCACATCTTCTCAGTGTTTGACTTGTTCTTTACCACACTCTCCATATTAGAAGATAAGTCATCCAGCTCCAGCTTCAGCTCACTCTTTTCCTTCTCCAGCTTCTGCTTCACACGCTGTAGGTTGTCAATCTGTTCGCCCAGTTCAGCGACGCTGTCAGCATGTTTCTTCCTCAGGGAAGCAGCGGTGGACTCATGTTGGAGGGTGGATTCCTCCAGCTCCCTGCGCAGCTTCTGATACTCAGCATCTCTCTTCTTATTCAGCTCCACCTGAGCTGACGTGGCTCCACCTGCTTCCTCCAGGCGCTCACTGATGTCTTCCAGCTCACGTGAAAGATCGGAGCGCTGCTTCTCAACTTTAGCTCGGACTGCACGCTCAGCATCCAGCTCCTCCTCCAGCTCTTCAATCCTTGCCTGGTTATCTTTCAGCTTCTTTTGAAGCTGAACTGAAGCGACTTGCTCGTCTTCCAGTCTTGAATTTATTTGGGTGGCCTCAAAGTCTTTTTTCTTGAGTTTTTCCTCCAGCTGCTGCTTGTCATTTTCTAAATCCATCAAACTCTCCTGGTTCAGTTTTAGGTCCCCCTCGAGCTTTCTCTTTGAGCGCTCCAGGTCCATCCGGACTTTCTTCTCTTGCTCCAACGAGCCCTCCAGGTCGTCCACCTGCTGTTCTAGCTTAGCTTTGGCTTTGGTCAAACTGTTGGCTTTGTCTTCTTCACTCTGAAGGTCATCCAGTGTCTGCTGGTGAGCCTCCTGCAGTGCCTTTTTCTCTTTGGTCAGCTTCATGATGTTCTCATCCTGTGAAGCCATCTCCTCCATTAGGTTTTTCACTTTATTCTCTGTGGCATGTTTCTCTTTCTCAACCTTGGCTAACGTCAGCTCAAGGTCATCTATATCTTTCTTTAACTCGGAGCACTCATCTTCAAGCTTCCGTTTCTTAGCTGTGAGGTCTGCATTCAGCTCCTCTTCATCCTCCAGTCTTTCTGTCAACTCTTTCAGCTTGGCCTCCAGTTGAATCTTGCTCTTTATGAGTTGTTCACAGCGTTCTTCAGCATCTGTTAACGTGTCCTGTTCAGACTGAATTTGCAGAGTCATATCGTTCTTCTCTTGGAGAAGAGTCACAATTTTCTCCTCTAGTTCCTTTCGTCTTGCTTCAGATTTCTCCAGAGCTTCCTTCAGCTTGTTGAACTCATCTTTAATGTTGGCCATCTCCTTCTCGGACTCAGCACTCTTCAGCAGGGGTTTGATCTTGAAGAAGAGCTTCATCCAGGGCCAGTTCTTTACTCCCAGGAAAGAGCGAAGGTTCCACTGGATGACCATCAGAGCATCTCTGCGTTCCACGAGCTTAGCAAACTGTGCCCTCATGAGGATCGCCCGGGCATTGGCCTGGATCCTGGTGATGATTCGAGAGAGTTGCTCATCTCGCATCTCCTCCAGTGTCCCCAGCAGGCCTGCTTTAAAGAAGACCTTGGTGTGGCCAAACTTGTATTGCGTGTGGTCGATGTCCAGAGATCCCAGCAACTTCTCAGCACTTTTTTTGCAGTCAATAAACTGACCCTCAGGGATGGCAGAGGCATTCAGGATTCTGTACCGCTGTTTGAAGTCTCCATAGAGCACCCTGTTTGGGAAACCCTTCCTGCAGATTCGGATGCCTTCCAGGACACCGTTACAGCGTAACTGGTGCATCACCAGACAATTGTCCATGACTCCTGGAGTTTTACTCTCATTAGGAATCAGGCAGCGGACAAAGTGGGGATGTGTAGTCTTCAGGTTGTTCATCAGCTTGGTCAGGTTTTCTCTGTGAAGTGCAGACACTGTCTGAAATGAGGAGCCTTTCTTCTTGGCTCCTTTGCCGCTTCCCTTATCACCACCGTCAGTTCCTGCATAGCTTGAAAACAGCAGACTGAGGAGCTTAAGAGAGGATTTCTGGTAAAGACCGACCACAGTTTCATTCAGGGGATCTTTGTTTTTGACCAGCCAGCCACCAATGTTGTAGTCCACTGTGCCAGCGTAGTGAACCAGGGCAAAATGAGCCTCTGCTTTCCCCTTTGCCGGCCTTGGCTTCTCAAACATTTTGTTCTTGCCCAGATGATTATCATAGAGCTTGGACTTGAAGGTCTGGTCACTGGCTTTGGGAAACATGCATTCTTCTTCCAGAATCGACATGATTCCCAGCGGTTTCTCAATGAGATCAATGCAAGCTTGCAAGTCCATCCCGAAGTCAATGAACTCCCAGTCAATGCCCTCTTTCTTGTACTCTTCTTGCTCCAGAACGAACATGTGATGATTGAAAAACTGCTGCAGTTTCTCGTTGGTGTAGTTAATGCACAACTGCTCGAAGGTGTTGAAATCAAAGATCTCAAAGCCGGCAATATCCAGAACTCCTATGAAGTACTGCCGGTGCTGTTTGGTGTCCAAGGACTGGTTGATTCTTACCACCATCCAGTTAAACATCTTTTCATACACAGATTTAGCCAGAGCCCCGATGGAGTAGTAGACTTGGTCCACACTCTGGCCTTTGGTGACATACTCGTTTCCTACCTTGACTCGGGGATGGCACAGCCCTTTGATGAGGTCAGCAGAGTTCAGCCCCATCAGGTAAGCTGATTTATCAGCAGCCTCTGTCCCATCAGGTTCTGCCTGCTCCTCACGCTGCTTCTGCTTGAACTTCATGTTGCCGTAGTGCATGATGGCGCCGGTCAGTTTATAGACACCCATCTTCTCCTCTGGAGTGAAGCCGAGCACATCGAAGGCGCTATCGGTGGCCATCAGCTCCTCCGAGTCATTGATGGAGGTGACCGTTACCTCTCCTTGGGAGATGTAGGAGTAGTCATATGGGTTATTCGTGATCAACAGCATGTCGAGCAGCTCTGGCTTCTGATTGGACAGGATCTGGTAGAAGATGTGGTAGTCCCTCTCGGCCTTGAGCTGAAAGGTGACACGAGACTTCTCCAGCAGGTACGTCTCGATGTCAGCAGATGACAGCTTCCCACTGTTGCCAAAGTGAATTCGGATGAATTTGCCAAAACGGGACGAGTTGTCATTTCTCAGTGTTTTGGCGTTTCCAAAGGCCTCCAGCGCCGGGTTTGCCTGGATGATTTGATCCTCCAGAGTTCCCTTGCTGGTGTCTCTTTTGCCTCCACCGACAGCAGCGATGCTGGCAAAGTACTGGATGACTCTCTTGGTGTTCACAGTCTTCCCAGCGCCGGATTCTCCAGTGATGAGGACAGACTGGTTTTCCCTATCAGTCAGCATGTACTGGTAGGCATTATCAGAGATAGAGAAGATGTGAGGGGGAGCTTCGGATCTCTTCTTCCCCCTGTAGGCTGCCACCACCTCAGAGTCATACACAGGAAGCCACTTGTAGGGGTTGACGGTGACGCAGAAGAGCCCAGAGTAGGTGTAGATCATCCAGGCAGCGTAACGCTCTTTGAGGTTAAACAGCACAGCCGGCTCATGGAGGAAAGTGAACATCGCCATGTCTTCGATTTTATCAAATTTGGGTGGGTTCTGTTGGTGCACATCTGTCTCCTTCACAGTTACCGTTGTTCCATCTTCCTTCTTCACAGTCACCTTCCCTCCATCTTTGCTCTGGATTTGTCCCTTCATATACTCCACCTTATCATCAACTACGAAGCATTCAACCTTGATATCAAAAGGTCTGGTCTGAGCCTCCAGACGCTCCCTGTCCGACTTTCTCAGGAAAGGAGCAGCCTTCCCAAACTCGGCCATCAGAGCATCACCCATGGTTGAGCGCTGAGTTCCTCGGCAGTCAGAAGAGAGATCCGGCTGGAAGAGTCTTTATCCTGCTGATGTAGAACTGCAGACTGTTCCCAACAGGCGGACGATTATAAAGACTCCCAGTGGACCAAATTAGGAGATAACTGCTGAAAAGAAAAAAAGTCAACGCTAAATTTGTCCCGGGATGTAGACGCACCACCAGGGCAAATTCAGGACCTTTGGCTGTTAGAGTCCATTTTAGGAAAAGCAGAGTTTCACTGCTTATCTGCCTGCTGATAGAGATTCCTGACACCTCTCCATTTAGACTCTACTCATGTGCTTATACTCTGTTTCTTCCACAGTATAATCACTCACCTGCAGCTGTTTGAGACCCATTTAAAACCTTTAAAAGCTAAACATTATTTACATAAAACAATGACTTCCCTGCCATTTGTTACTAGTTTTGATGTCATTAAAAACATTTTGTATTCCCTTCTTGTTGGTGCAGAAAAACTTCAACAATCAGTAAAATAGTCCCTGATGTAAATTTAATGGTCCATTTATTGGGATTACTTTCAAACAAACACAAATATAATAACTTATTTAGTAATATTTGTGTGCACATTAACGGCAGTAATAGTATCATTACACCAAGCTTTAATACGTTACTGAACCCTCCACTGTCTTCATCCAAACCAGATATTTAGTCTGAATTTATTTCCTTTAAACAAGTAAATGAAAGAAAGAAAACAACATTTAACCTGTTTCTTAAATACAATGAATCCCTGACATAAAGGGCGGTTTATCTTACATCGTTATCATAAAGTTAAACAGAGATTGAATCACTCATACAGACATTTATTTAGTGTCTCTAAAGGCTTTTATCAGGGTGTTTCTGTCCTTTGTTTGCTTTTTTATTTAAATTCAAACTTAATTTCTGATCATCTGTTCTTCGTTTCTTTGTGTCCTTTTGATTTAGTGTTTCATACAATATACAGTATGTGTTCATACATGCAACAAACTCATACTTTCAGAATTATCTGTGGTGCTTGATGATTATTTTATATAACACACATATTTATGTCTTTTCTTATAAATGAATTATTCTCCAGCAGTGGCTCCAAACTTTACTCATTAGATTATTTTAAATTCTAGTGAAGATCCGAAAGTTTTCAAAAATATCACAATCGTGTTCGGCAGACAGGTGGAATATTGAGAAGATGGCGTCTGTGGTTTGAATATCTCAGACTCTGATATGAAGAGTGTCGCCTGACTGACTGAAGTGGTTTTGTCTCTTTATCTGAACTCATCAGCTCTCAGCCTCCAAACAGAGAACAGACACTCGACCTCTGAGCTGATATCCTCCTGCGGACCAGACTCCAGGTGATTTATACTCACATTAATGTTCACCTGCTTTATTATCTACAACTATAAGTTTTCATTTATTTTGTACTTTACAGTGAAGCAGATTATTGACATCTTCTGTCTGACAGGAGATGTTTGTGGTGGTTTATTCTTATCTTATTTTACTGACACCAAAAACAACAAATATTATCATTTTAATGGAGCTGAGATAAAGGGAATTATGTCTAAATACCCCTGATGTCCAGGAAACAGGAAACAAACACCAGAGCTGAAATGACAGAACGTTAATTGGCAACTATTTTGATAATTGATTGTACAAAAGGACTTTTTCAAGCAAAGTCCCAAATTTTCTCTTTTTCCAGCTTCTGTTATGATGATTTGCTGCTTTTCTACTTAATATGAAAATGAACTGAATAAATAAAACGTTCTGATGTTTTATAGAGCAAACTATACATCGATCTACCAATAAGATAATTAGCAGATTTATTGATAATTGTCAGCTGCAGACCTAAAGCAAGAAAGTTTCAGGATCACAGTGAGATAATTTATTTGAACTTTTAGTGTTTTTATTCAGTTTCAGGCTTCGGTTTTGTTTTGTTTTGTTTTGTTTTATGTTTCTGGTTTGAATCTGTGATTTTGTTTGTTTGTTTGTTTGTTTGTTACTTTTCTTGGTGAATATGTGGAAAAGCTGTTAATGTGTAAGTTGTTTTATGACAAAATAAAACAAAAACAAAAGTACACTGATGTATATACGGACCAGCTGTCCACATACTTCTGTCCAGTCAGATGAGAGGTCGATGTTTACTGGGATGAACGTGGTGACGTAACACAAACAAAGTCATTTTTCTTCTTTAACACGTTTTTGTAAACAAACTAAACCAGCAGAGGAGCCTGAAAACGATTCATTTACAGTAAGTTCTTTGGAAGTTTCCTGAAAATATAATAAAAAAACACAGAAGAAGAGAGGAAATGACATAATAATGACCTTAGACAATAGAAGAGATAAAGTTCAGCAGAGTTTATGTTGTTGAAGAACTGATGAAATCTCAGCTACAGAGAGATTAAACAACACTTTACTCTCAGGATCACTTCTCCTCATTCTGACTGTCTGATTGTAAAATTAAAAGATTGAACTTTATAATGACAGCAGGGTTACGACTGTAATCAAACAGTTGAAGAACGGTAATCTTCTTATTTTGGTTCCACTGTCTTCAGGCTTGTGTACAGTAATGGAGTTCCTGGTCAGAGGTTTGAGTCTCCATGTTGCATCATATGTTTGCCTTTAATTAACAAGAACACAGACGCATAAACTTCACGTCTTTATGTTCGGCTGTGCTCTGAAGAAATAAGTCATAAATAACACATCAAACACATCTTCATACCGAAACCACAGACCAGTGACTCCCAGAACAACCTATGTGACTGGTTTTAGCACAAAAACCACTTTGTTGGGATTAAGACACACAGTCGCCACTTCTTGCCTTTTTGCCGCCATCTGTTAACTATCTGTTATCTATCTGGTGACTTTTTGGACTCTTCATTGAAAACACAACAATAATCAGATAAATCCAGCGTGAACTGGAAAACTGAAAATATTCAGTTTTGTTGGTCAGTTTGATCAGTTTCACTAAAACACAGATGATCAAGTCTGATTGGTTCTAAGACTGAAGAACTGATCACATGACTTTATTTTTTTTAAATGCTTCATGTTTGTGTAACTTAATACGTAAAATGTTTTATTTCTTGAGTTTTACACGTTGGTCTCGTTCCACAGAAACTGAAGTGTAACTTAAATGTCTTTTTAAAATTTCAGAAGATTGTTAAAAGTTGACTTTTACTATAAATAGAAATCTCAACTGCTGAAAAACACATTTTCTTTATTATTTTCCACTAAAGAAACTAAGAAATGCCAAAAAAGAAAAGAAAAATCCCTGTTTTTTTTGTTGAGGCTGTTACAGAAATAAAGTGCTGATGTGTTTGTTGTAATTTAAGTGAACTGAGCCTATAAGTATTCATGTCTTCTACGTATTTAGTTTGAAACCAGTCGCTTGTTTCTGTAGCTGAAGGTTTAAATCAGGGTTGAGCTGCATGTTCAGACTCTGTTCACACTGACGCTCATTAAAATAGCAGCTGATGATCTTCATGTTATCTGAGAGCAGACGACACACTGACAGCAGCTGCAGAAACACAACGACATCAAAGTTACATCTTTAATGAGAACGTTTAACAACGAGGTACAAAAACTCCTGAGTAGTAACAGACAAGAAGTACTCAGATACTTTACTGCAGTAAAAGTACATAAGTATTATGAGCTTGATGTAGTTAAAGTATTGCAGTAAAAGTACATAAGTATTATGAGCTTGATGTAGTTAAAGTATTGCAGTAAAAGTACATAAGTATTATGAGCTTGATGTAGTTAAAGTATTGCAGTAAAAGTACATAAGTATTATGAGCTTGATGTAGTTAAAGTATTGCAGTAAAAGTACATAAGTATTATGAGCTTGATGTAGTTAAAGTATTGCAGTAAAAGTACATAAGTATTATGAGCTTGATGTAGTTAAAGTATTGCAGTAAAAGTACATAAGTATTATGAGCTTGATGTAGTTAAAGTATTGCAGTAAAAGTAGTGGTTTGGTCCCTCTGACTGATATATTATTATATATGACATCATTAGATTATTAATAGTGAAGCATCAGTGTTAGAGCAGCATGTTACTGTTGTAGCTGCTGGAGGTGGAGCTAGTTTACACTACTTTATATACAGTTAGCTAGTTTAGTCCAGTGGTTCCCAACCTAGGGGTCGGGCCCCTCCAAAGGGTCAGCAGATAAATCTGAGGGGTGGTGAGATGATTAATGGGAGAGGAAAGAAGAAAAAACAAAGTTCTGATACACAAATCTGTTTTCAGTTTTTGGACTTTTTCTCTAATCTTTGATTTTTGCTGAAATATTGGATCATTTGAACATTTATTGAAATGAAAGCATGTGAGAAGTTTAGAGGGAAAAATCAAAAACCTGCAGCAGAACTTTTACATATAAATAAATGTTCACACAACACTGATTAACAGATAAATCTCTGTATTAACAGTATACAGAGTTTTAAATCTCATGTTGGGAGACATTCCTGCACAACCAGAATAATAATAAATAAATGAATAAATATAAAAAAAAGTAGTTTAAAATGGACAGAAGTCTATTTAACCTCACAGGACGGAACATGTGTGAAGAGTAAAAAGTCTTTGTGGTTCATTAAAGTATTTAATGAACAAATATAAACAAATATAAACAAATATAAACAAATATCTCCATAATGAGATTTTGTGGGTTTTCTTACTGTTTAACTCACAGTTTGTGTATCAAGCTGCAGCAGCAGAGACGTTTTACAGATTTCAAAACCTGATTCAACAAAAATACAATCTGATATAAAAAGAGAGAAACAACAGTTAACATTTTAAAACCCCTTCAGTTTTATTAACATCTTATAAAAGACAAAATGAAAAACATGTAACTCACGTGTGCAAAGTCACATTCTGAGTGAAAATGTGCAAAAATAAATCTTTTAGTTTATAAAAGGAACAACGAGGAAAAGTCCAACAGAAGAGGCGTTTCATCATCATCATCATCATCATCATCATCATCAACACAGGAGCATCATGGGAAAATAATCTGTGCGTCCATTTCACAACGAAAACATGCAAACTGGATTTAACAGGATTTATGGCTGAAACTCACATGGTTCACAGAGAAGAGAAAACTGCAACAATCATCTGATTAAATGATTTTCATAATCAATTCATTGTTGAAAGTAGAAACAGACGACTGACGACCTTTCACCTTTCACCTGTCACCGTCTGTAGTAACTTTAGTTCAGATGATCAAACAGACGACGGATCATTTGTTGTCTCTGGCTGCTAGCGTTAGCTAGCGTTAGCTAGCGTTAGCATTAGCACTTCCTTCATCAGCGTACGTGGTGGCAGACAGAACTGCAGAGTGAAAACGAGGCTTATAGGGAACAAATCTAAACGCCGATGGTGTCGTTACTGTTACACTGTGTCATCAACATCGACGTCATGATGAGAAGTTAAAGCACAAAAGTTGTTTATTTCCACAAGTCATTTTTTAAGTAAAAATTCCACAGTTCCAGTTTCTCAGATCGTTTCTCTGTTTTCTGTCTTTATAAACTGAATGTTTAGTTTCAGACTGTTGGACGGACAAACTGAGACGTTTGAAGACGTCGGCTCAGACGTTTTAGACCAAACTGTCGATTAATTAACTGAGAAAATGTGCAGATGAAAAGTCGTCAGTTGCAGCTGTAATCAGATGGACTCTTCACCTCTCTGCGCTTTATAAAGGTTAAAGTCATGTGACGTCTTTCCTCTCTGACAGACAAACTAAAACCTCATGACCAGATACTGAAGTATATATATATACTGGTTGTACTGGTTTTATAATCACAGGTTCCTCTCCATAAAGTTGTTCTTAATACTACAAGTTTGAACCTTTTTTTAACAGAATTCATCAGAAAACATATTTAAATAAACAGTCCAGGATATTTAATTAATAACTTTACTAAGATGAAATGTCATAATAATAATAAAAACCTCCGACCTGTCAAACAGAGCAGGAGGTCAAACAGGAAGCAGGAAGCAGCATAAACGTTCACCTGAACAGGTGACCTGACAGGAAGTGATGAACAAAACTGTCAAAATAAGATGCAGGAAGTGAACATGCAGGTGAACGTTCTCTGATCACTTCCTCCCCTCTGTGACATCACTTCCTCCCCTCTGTGACATCAGCAGCTTCAGGTGAACATGTCTCAAAGTTGGTCATCAGGTGGTCTCAGGTGTGTTCAGGTGGTCTCAGGTGGCCTCAGGTGGCCTCAGGTGGTCTCAAGTGGTCTCAGGTGGCCTCAGGTGGTCTTAGGTG
Source organism: Thunnus thynnus (assembly GCF_963924715.1). Taxonomy (NCBI): domain Eukaryota; kingdom Metazoa; phylum Chordata; class Actinopteri; order Scombriformes; family Scombridae; genus Thunnus; species Thunnus thynnus. The sequence continues at coordinate 870,462 of NC_089534.1, read as the reverse complement.
TGTTCAGGTGTGTTCAGGTGGTCTCAGGTGGCCTCAGGTGGCCTCAGGTGGTCTCAGGTGGTCTCTGGTGTGTTCAGGCGTTCAGCAGAGCGACATGCGTTTGCGGTATTGCTCCACCAGCGGCACCAGGCAGCGCGGCGAGTCGGCCTGCAGCAGGAACGGGTGCTCCAGCAGGTCGGCGGCGCTGCAGCGCTGCTGCGTGTCGCGGGTCAACATGCAGCCCAGGAAGTCCTTCAGAACCGGAGACACCTGAACACAGAGAACATGACATCATCAACCTCAACACAGCTGAGCGTGACATCATCAACCTCAACACAGCTGAGCGTGACATCATCAACCTCAACACAGCTGAGCGTGACATCATCAACCTCAACACAGCTGAGTGTGACATCATCAACCTCAACACAGCTGAGTGTGACATCATCAACCTCAACACAGCTGAGTGTGACATCATCAACCACAACACAGCTGAGCGTGACATCATCAACCTCAACACAGCTGAGCGTGACATCATCAACCTCAACACAGCTGAGCGTGACATCATCAACCTCAACACAGCTGAGCGTGACATCACTTTGGTTTTGCATCTTATTGTTTATGTTTTAACCTGAGTTTTAATAAATAAATGTATTTCCTGTAAACTCTTACATAGATTCTCTTCTGGTCGCGTTACTGAGCCAGTTTGTGATAAACGGAGGCTCGTTGGTCCAGTTGGACCCTCGATGTTACTGACAAACCTGGTTGGTGACCAGTTCATGAAAACTAAACTGAGTTTGGTTTGGATGAAAGCAGCATCTGTCCCCAATTCATTTGCAAAACTATTTGTTTAGAACAGTATATCTATATATTTATATATATCTATATATTTATATATATCTACATATATCCACATGTAGTTCTGATGGTTTTGGGTTAGAAAGACAACAGAGGACAAACCCTCTGGATGTTCTTCACGCTCGGTGCTGGTTCGTCTCTCAGCTTCTTCATGGCGGTGATCGGTGTGTCGCTGAAATACGGCGGCTCTCCGTCCACCATCTCCACCACCATGATGCCCAGAGACCAGACGTCCACCTGAAGGAAACAGGAAGCAGGTGAGCTGAGCTGTATTTACATCCCTTCACATGTTGACGGTTTCTGAGACTGTTGAATGTTTTCAGATTGAACATTCAGGATGTGGATCAGTTTGTTACCTCGGTCCCGTACGCCGTTTTGGAGATCACCTCTGGCGCCATCCAATATGGCGTCCCCACTAGAGACTTCCTCTTCGGGACGTCTTTACTGATCTGAGCGCAGAAACCAAAGTCTGACAGTTTGATCTGCAGCAGGAGAGAAGAAGAGCCGGCAGTCAGCTGGTTGTTGTTATGTGTTCTTTAGAGACGCAACTAACGATTATTTTCAGTATCGATTAATCAATTAGTTGTTCGGTCTGTAAAATGTCAGAAAATGGTGAAAATGTTGATCAATGTTTCCCAAGATGACGTCATCAAATGTCTTGTTTTATCCACAACTATGAGATCTTCAGTTTACTGTCACAGAAACTAAAGAAACCAGAAATATTCACATTTAACAAGCTGGAATCAGAGAATCTGGACTTTTTTTCTTCAAAAATGACTCAAACGATAAATCGATTAACAAAGTAGTTGATAACTAATTTAATAGTTGGTGACTAATTGTTGCAGCTTCAGGTGTTTCTCATATTTTTGTTTTTCATTAACATAATCGCAGCAGTTCAGCGTCACCACCAAACTCCAACTTATAAAACTAAATACTCATCAATAATATAACATTAACTAACATTACCAGGATTAAGGTAATGTGTGAAATACATTACCATTCAATATAACAGCAGCACCCAGTACGACCTCAATAATAAACAGGAAGTAGAATTATCACCTTTCAGACAATATCAGCAAAAACTGAAACTTTATAAACTTCGTATATATAGAATTTATGGCAGATCTGTTGTAATGGATTGCTTTAGATTGCACAGCTGTTCCTAATGACGTGGCTGGTGAGTGTTATTATTATTATTTTTATTTATTCAATGGAAGTGATGGAGACCAAAATCCACAATGTGTCCACACAGTCATTTAAAAGTCTGTGTGAAGCTTCTATTCAGCTTCAGCAGTCTGAGTTAGTCATATCAAGTGGATATCTGACACATTTACAGTCTTTTTAGCATCAAATTCCCTCTTTGTGTTTCCTCGGACAGTGTTTCCCTGTTGAGCTGCAGGTGGAAGTATAGTAACAAAAAGAGGAACTTTGGTACTAAAAAGACTGTAACGTTGAAAGATATCTACTTGATTTGACTCATTTGGACGCTGAAGCTTCATATTAGCTTCAGACTGTGGATTTTGTCCTCTATCACTTCCATTGTGAGGTCATTATGAAGGGATCTTCTAATGGTCAGTATGAACAGGAGGAATGATTACAGCAAGAAACACAGCTTTAATGTTCATGTGATGACTGACTGTTGGTTTAAGACACACTTGACAAACTGTGAATTCGTCCTTTAAGGTGTGTGTGTGTGTGTGTGTGTGTGTGTGTGTGTGTGTGTGTGTGTGTGTGTGTGTGTGTGTGTGTGTTACCCTCCCGTCCAGTGTCAGCAGGATGGAGTCGCTCTTGACGTCTCTGTGGATGACGCCCTGAGAGTGAAGATACGACAACGCCTGCAGGACGCCTTCACACACCGTCGCTATCTGTTCTTCATTCAGCCTGACACACAAACACACACACACACACACACACACACACACACACAGTATTAAACCACACACGGCTCTGAGGTGAACACCTGTGTGTGTTCGTGTCGACTTCCTGCTCACCTGGTTTCACTGACGATGTTGGTGAGAGCGCCGCCCTGCAGGTACTCCATGATGACCCAGAGCTCCTCCTCCACCAGAGCGCTGCGGAACATCTGCACCACGTTCTCGTGCCGGTAGTCCCTCATGATCACCACCTGACATCACACAACAGGTGACATCACACAACAGATGACATCACACAACAGCTGACATCACACAACAAGTGACATCATACAACAGCTGACATCATACAACAGGTGACATCACACAATAGGTGACATCACACAACAGCTGACATCACACAACAGCTGACATCATACAACAGGTGACATCACACAATAGGTGACATCACACAACAGCTGACATCACACAACAGCTGACATCATACAACAGGTGACATCACACAACAAGTGACATCATACAACAGCTGACATCACACAATGTGACATCACACAATAGGTGACATCATACAACAGCTGACATCACACAATGTGACATCACACAACAGGTGACATCACACAACAGCTGACATCACACAACAAGTGACATCATACAACAGCTGACATCACACAACAGCTGACATCATACAACAGCTGACATCACACAACAAGTGACATCATACAACAGCTGACATCATACAACAGGTGACATCATACAATAGGTGACATCATACAACAGCTGACATCACACAACAGCTGACATCATACAACAGCTGACATCACACAACAAGTGACATCATACAACAGCTGACATCACACAACAGCTGACATCATACAACAGCTGACATCACACAACAAGTGACATCATACAACAGCTGACATCATACAACAGGTGACATCATACAATAGGTGACATCATACAACAGCTGACATCACACAACAGCTGACATCATACAACAGCTGACATCACACAACAAGTGACATCATACAACAGCTGACATCATACAACAGGTGACATCATACAATAGGTGACATCACACAACAGCTGACAGGTGAACCTGCTGATGTCACTGCAGCAGGTAACACAAGGTGTCAGATGTCTGATGTGTTTGAGGACAGCAGGATTAATAAATTACTGAAACAATCAAATGATGAAATCAAGTCATTAAAATGATTATTGATTCATTATCTGTTGATGGTCTGATTGATTAATCGACTGATCATTTCTAGTTGTGAGTTTAAAATTTTATTCAAAACATCAAAAAGTGTCAAACGTCACCGTCTAAACTCTGCTTTGCTTCCCACCTGATTCCTCAAACTGACCATCTGATCATCTGCTGAGTCTTTAACCAAACGGCATGCTGGGAACATGAACCAGGAAGCCCCGCCCCCCCTCCACGCCACCTTTACCTCGTTGAAGAGAAGCTCTCGGCGCTGTTGTTTCCTCACGTCCATCATCTTCACGGCCACCTGCCGCCCGCTGAGCTTCTCTCTGGCGATGCACACCACGCCCGTCGAGCCCTCGCCGATCTTCATGAAGTTCTCCAGCGTCGCCCGCGGGTCCCCCGGGTCCACCACCATCTGCAGAGCCGCCTTGAACTGATCGTGAGTCACCTTTGGAGCGCCGCTGTCAGGCGCTGTAGCAGGTGTGGTCTGCTGCTTGGGGACCTGGGGGGAGGAGGGGCAGCGTCCCGGGGAGCCCGTGGGGGAGGGGCGGGGCTGGTTCAGGAGCGTCTGGGTTTTTGGAGAAAGTCCAATGTTGAAGCTGGAGGAAGGGCGCAGGGAGCGCTGAGGCAGCCCTCTACCTGTGAGGGGGCTGCTGGTGCTGTTCGGGGGGGGCAGCAGGGAGGGCGAGGAGGTCAGCTGGAGGAGAAGAAGAACAAATAATATCTGCAGTTATTCATCCCTCTGAGCTGTCAGCTGTTTTTGAGAACTTACACGTGTCGCGCTGCTCAGAAAACATCAACATCTATTTTGGTGGATTTGAAAAATTAAGCTCATTATTTTCTACTTATTTATTTCATAAAATTTATCTGAATGATGAAATATTGACAGAAGAGGAGCAGCACAAAGCGACACAAAGCAACACAAAGCTGGTGTTATTTAAGTTGTGCAAACTAAAAAAACGGCTAATTAATCAATTTGAACTGAACAGCTCTGCTCCTCTGCTCATATTCACAAAGACTCATTTATATATTTAAGATACAATAAACATGAATGAGTCCAAATGTTGAATATAAGATCAAAAAGTTCTTAAAATGTCCTGAAATCTTGGAACAAACAAGATCAGATCAATAAAATATTGTGTCATCTGCATAGAAACGGTCGTTTTCATCAGGTAGAGACTGAGCAGGTTGTTGATGTAAACACAGAGCGGCAGTGGTGTAAGAACAGATCCATGAGGAACACCTGGAGGAAACCACAGGAAGCTTTACAGGAAGAGTTTGTTCTTGCTGAGTTAAATGTTCAACAGCAAATTATAATTTTACACTTCAGATTTTGTGCAGAAAAAACAAACAACATGTTAATCAGAGAGCTGCTTGTTGGTGGACAGAGCGACGCTAGCTGTTTCCACCTGTTTCCAGTCTTTATGCTAAGCTAAGCTAACTGGCTGCAGCTTCATATTTAGACATGAGAGAGGAATCAATCTGAAGACCTGACAATAAAACTGTTAACTGTTCCTTTAGGGGGTTAGGTTTAGGGTCTCACCTTGAGGTCGTAGGAGGAATGAGGCCTTCTGGGAGTTTGAGTGGAGGAGGACAGCAGGTCGGGCAGCTGGTTCACAGGTGTTTTGGGTCTCAGCTGAGGTCTGCTGTTGGTCTCCAGAGTCTGCAGGTTATAGTGGCAGGAAGTCGGCCTCTGTCTGCTCACCCCACCTGTCTGTCCACGCCCCTCTCTTAGCCCCGCCCCCTCGCTGCGGGCGTATTGTCCACCTGTTAAACCTGTCCTCTGAGGCGCGGGGGGCGTGGCCTCAGACAGAGTCCCCACCTCGCAGGTGGACTTTGCTCGTGGCAGAGCTCCGTTCAGTTTGGGGCTGCCGCCCTCGCCGCGAACCTGTCGGATCCTGTCCTGCCAGTAGGTGGAGCTCCCGTTATTCTTCCTGTCGCCACGGTGACTGAGCTCTTTGTACTGGTACGACTCGTCCTCTGCCAGTTCTCCCAGTCGGCCCAGCGACTGTGCCCGTTTCCGTGCCGACGGGCTGCTGCGGCGCAGAGAATTGGAGCCGGTGACGGACAGGCGGCTCATCTCAGCGATCACATGAGAGATGTAGTCACCATGACCGATGAAGCTGCCGCGGCAGATCCTCTGTACAGGAAGTCACATGATCACATGTTTACATATCAATATTCACTCAAAACATGATTCACAAACAGACATCAGTTGATTAAGAAGAGTCGAGTAAAGAGAAACAGCTGACAACTGAACTGAGTTTGAATTAAATATAGAGATTTAGGACATTTGATTCAGTGTTTCTGTATTAGCAGCAGCGGCGGCGGCGGCGGGGGGGGGTGTTAGTTCAGTAGCCTCTCAGTCGGTGGGAAAAGCAGTTTGACAGTCTGGTGGTTCTGGTTCAGATGTTAGAGTGAGTTTATTGGAGGTATGAGAGGAGGTTTAGTTCACTACATATATAAGGTTTTGGTTTGGTTACTCTGTGATCAGTTTGGTTTGTTTGATGTGAATCAGGTGACTCCTGCGCTCTGTCTACACTAACAGTGTGTTCTTTGGCATAAATACACTGAGACTGTGGAGAAATATTATCAGCATTTATAGTAAAACTTTGATTTGTGGCAACAAACAGTGAAAGTGCAGAAGTGAATCCTGTTAATGTTTGTCGAGCAGGTCTGCCGACATTCAGCCAATTCGTTTTTGCGTTTGAAACCAAAAACAGAAGTCACATGGTTTTTTCCTTTTTTCATTTTAAACCAAAAATAAATCACGTGATCTATTCCTTTTTGATTCCCAACGAAAACCCATAAAGACCGTCCAATACTGGTTTAGAAATGATCCTCGGTGACCGTTGCTATGGTGAAGACTCCTCCCGCTTCACCTCTAGTACTTATTAGTGACATCACCATGATGTCACCGTGATGTCACCATGATGACGCCGTGTTCCCAGATATGGTCACGGTTGTTCTACCTGACAGAAGTGTTGGACAGAACCTGCAGATGACAGTAACAGAGTAGAGGGGGGGGGGGGGTCAGGACCTTCTTGGGTCCGAGCTGGACGTCGGTGATGCTGGACGGGTCCACTAGGGGGCGCCGCTCGATATTCAGATTTACTTCAGGTTTTGGGGTTTTGAATGACAAATGAATTACAAATTATCCGATGACACCCGGACCTTAAACCCTGTGAACTCTACACAGGTCAGAGGTCAGCTCAGGGTCCTATCTGATGTAATGACTGTGATGAACAGCGGCTCTGATCTGTGAACAAGGTGACATCACTGTGACGTCACTGATGGGTCAGAAACACGAGCCGTCAGACGATCAGACAGGAAACAGTTCATCCGCTGACACGAGGAAACAACATGACTCAGCAGAAACATCAAGTAGAATTATATTACTTTATATATCACTAATTTACTACTTTATAGACTGTTAATGCAGTAAGGATTTTACTGAGCTCTTTATTTTCTGTACGTTTCTTCATGTTTGGATCCAAACCAACAATGAACTGATCTACTAACAAGTATTGTGTGTGTATCAAAGCTGATATATCTTATCGTATATATCATATCTATATATCTTATATATATATATATATCTTATGTCAGAGAGCCACACTGCTGCACTGGGTGAAATGTTCCTTCATCACCATGAACACATCGTCCTGCTGCCAGAAATACTCACTAGAGCACTAAATGTGGATTAATCCGCCGCTGAAAATAGTCCCCAACAAATGCAACGTTTCCTCCTGTTTGAGTAACGGTTGCTGAAAGCTACAGTGAGCAGCTGTGGGAGGAAATTACTGAGCCTTTTTTAAATGAAACTATATTTGTGAGCTGTTTATTAAATATTTATGTCTCCAGTAGGAACCAACGAGCTCGGAGCTGAAAGTCAGACTAACATGTTGGATGTTGGATGTTGGACTTTTCATGAGATTTGTTGACAATAAGAATAATATGTGTATGTTCGTTTGTTTAGAAACAGCTCAAAGACAAACAACAGCGATCAGGTTTTCAGTCGTTTTTTCACACATTTTCTCTTTTCAAATGTCAAGAAGTTTGACAAACCTTCTGTCTGATCGTCTGACTGCTCCTATAGATCCAGTATATACAGACACTGCTGGTTTATTTACCTCAAGGAGAGAAGCCAACTACAACTCCCAAGGTGCAATTCAGCAAGAAGCATCCAATCACAGAGCTTCTAACAGCCGACAGAAGCTAAAGACTGAACTGACTTTTCATTTCTCGGTCACTTTGAGTGAATTCTGCAACTATGGCACCGCCTTTTGTTTACAACTGCAACATCGAAGCACTTTAAATTCACTACTGCTCTGATTCACACCTTCTTCTCCATGGCAACAGCAGCTGAGGATCATGGGTACTGTGGTATTTAGATTTCTCAGAAACGAGATGTCGTAGTTTACAGACGGAATCTGAAACATGAATACGGACTTCTCCTCCTGCTTCACCTCTAGTACTTATTAGTGACATCACCATGATGTCACTGTGATGTCACCATGATGACGCCGTGTGCCCAGATATGGTCACGGTTGTTCTACGTGACAGAAGTGTTGCACAGAACCTGCAGATGACAGTAACAGAGTAGAGGGGGGGGGGTCAGGACCTTCTTGGGTCCGAGCTGGACGTCGGTGATCCTGGACGGGTCCACTAGGGGGCGCGGCCTCCTCAGTGTGTCGATGACGCTCTGCCACTGCGGCGGCAGACCCACGTAATGTCCCGTGGCGACGTTGAAGGATGTGTGGACGCGGTGCTGGAAGTCCTGCGGTGCCGAGATCTCCGGCCTGTGCTTCTTCTTCTTACGGCGGAACATCACCGCGGCAACGACGCAGCGGCTGCAGCCAAGCAGCGGTGAGACCTGAAGGAGACAACGGGAAGTAGCACGCTCAGCGCTGGAGGAACAACAACAATACTGATCGGACAAGATGGAGGGACCAAACACACACACACTAAACTACACACTGATGTCATATCAAAGCTTAGAAAAAGGTTAAAAACTGAATGTTTGTCAGACGGTTTAAACATCTTTACAGTTAGCTTCAGTTAGCTTCAGTTAGTTTCAGTTAGCTTCAGTTAGTTTCAGTTAGTTTCAGTTAGCTTCAGTTAGTTTCAGTTAGCTTCAGTTAGTTTCAGTTAGCTTCAGTTAGTTTCAGTTAGCTTCAGTTAGCTTCAGTTAGCTTCAGTTAGTTTCAGTTAGCTTCAGTTAGTTTCAGTTAGTTTCAGTTAGCTTCAGTTAGTTTCAGTTAGCTTCAGTTAGCTTCAGTTAGTTTCAGTTAGCTTCAGTTAGTTTCAGTTAGCTTCAGTTAGCTTCAGTTAGTTTCAGTTAGCTTCAGTTAGTTTCAGTTAGCTTCAGTTAGCTTCAGTTAGCTTCAGTTAGCTTCAGTTAGATTCAGTTAGTTTCGGTTAGCTTCGGTTAGTTTCGGTTAGCTTCAGTTAGTTTCAGTTAGCTTCAGTTAGCTTCAGTTAGCTTCAGTTAGCTTCAGTTAGTTTCAGTTAGCTTCAGTTAGCTTCAGTTAGTTTCAGTTAGCTTCAGTTAGTTTCAGTTAGCTTCAGTTAGTTTCAGTTAGTTTCAGTTAGCTTCAGTTATTGATGTGCAGTGTAATCACTGAAACTGTCTAAATTGCAGATTAATTTCTGTTATAAACGCATCTCAATAATCCTCCAAAATGTGCAGTTTTGAAGTAAATGGATGAAACTAATCACATGATCTCACACACATCAGCTGATTATTAACTTATATGAAGGAAAATGTTTCAGCACATTTATTTTTCTTTGTTTCAGGTTCAGAAGAAAAGTGAATGTTGTTGGACTTTAAATGAATAAAGAAAAATGAAATGTACAAATGAGTAAAGAACGTATAAATATACATATTATGTATAAATTAATATTTAACAAATGAAGGAACGTTTTTAATGCGTCTCTCTGCTGCAGCTCGTTAGTCTGATATGTTAATGTGTTATATAATTCTTACATAATCAGCCAATCAGAGCAGCCCTCGCCTCGTTATCAGAGAGGCTGGATTAAAGTAGGACACACTGAAACTAATTAAACACAACATGACACTAATTTAACATCAGCACTAATCGTCCCCGTCATTTCCTTCCAGAGCTTTCTACCAGCCGTCAGTCATCTTCAGCCACGTTTCACAGGAAACTTATTTATGTTTTAATTAAAATGATCACAGCTCTGCAGCCTCCATCTCCATGACAACCAAACAAACTCCATCCACCGATGATGAAAACCATGTTATATGGTTGAAAGCTGCAGGAAACGTTAGTAGGTGGGATTTTTTCCATTAACTCACTGTTATTATTATTATTGTTGTTGTTGTTGTTGTTGTTGTTGTTGTTGTTGTTGAGTCATTAGAGGAGCTTTTATCATGTTTTAAAGTTTTTATTTGTTATTTTATTTGTAGTTGTTTGTTTCTTTTAAATTATATTAAATTCATCTAGTTTTTAGTTTTCAGTGAAAATTGTACCAAATGTCAGTTTTATAATCTGCATTAAAAAACAAAACAATGAAAACTTAACATTTCACACATGATATGTTTTGTTTCACTAGTCGACTCTATTAATTATTTATTATTATTTTATTTAGGATCTCTCACCTGTGTCGATGTCTGTCAGGTGAAGCAGGTGACGTCCTGTTTGGTTCAGATCAGCTCGACTTGACTGGAAGGAAACAGAGAGACTGTTTGTTAACTGGGAGTGGAGGATGTGATCCGCTGAGAGGAGGAGGAGGGTCAGCTGATCTTCCTCCTCTCCTCTCTGCATGTATGGCAGGTGATCGGTGCCACAGATCTGAAGATAATCTGAGGACTGAATCGATGCTGTTTTTATGAGATAAAAGTAATGAGATTATTGAACGTTTATCTGTAATCTGAGCTTCAGGAGTCAGATGAACAAAAACATAAACACATAAACACATAAACACGTGTATGTTGTCTTTTGCTACATATTACTGGTATTAATAGAAGAAGAAGAGTCCGTTTGCTAAAGTAGAAAAACAAGATGAGAGAACAGATTCATGTTGTTCATCAGTTTTTATTCAGCAGATCAAATTATGTTTAATGTGAATTATAAACTTTATTCTAATGGCTGCTGTGATGTCATTGATATGTTTATTTATCCATCAGTCCTGTTCTCTTCTGTTTTAGTTGATTAATGATATTTACTTTCCTGACGGGATTCATGTCCTGATTTAAGACATTTGTGTTGACTGGTTTCAGTGGGAAGTTACCATTTAGACAGTTTATGATGGTGTAAACAGGATCCCAGCTGACAGGTTTGTTTAACTCACCTTGCAGCTGTTGGCTTTTCAGCCAATCAGTGAACAGCAAGACTGAAGTGTTCCTGTCTGTGTGATGTGAACATCAGCTGCTGTTCAGTCATTTAATACACAGCAGCAGTAATTTACTCTCTAAATATTAAAGCTTTATCCTCCTGCGGGAGCGAGCTCTAGAGCTGTAGAGCTCTAGAGCTGTAGAGCTGGAGGTGGGACAACCCCCTGCATCTGCTTCGACCAATCAGTTAACGTCACCTACTCCCGCCCCTTGGGATAGCTGTGACATCATCAGGCATGTGACACGTGTTCCTCCAATCAGAGAAACAGAGGTTGACCACTGGCCTAAAGATGTGTGAAGAAGTCTTTCCTCAAAGTAAAGTCTGAGGTTGTAAAGTCAACAGTTCTCATTATTTGATAAGTGGCATCAAACCAGTTGCATGAACATGTTTTGCAGTTTAAAGTATCGTTGTGCATCGTATCAAACATGCTGTGTTTGTCCATCTTTCCTCCTCCAGAGAGTCAGACCTGCACAGGTTGATTGTGACGTTGCTGAAACTCTGATGAACCTCGTTCTCTGCTGCTCCTGACGAAGGTTCTGAGGGTTGGGAAGCATTTAGGTTTAGATCTCTGTTCTCCTGTTTCTGTTAAGTGAGGAGTTATGTCCCAGATTTGTTTGTTTGTTTGTGTTTGAGAAGGTAATTTTAGCTTCAGTTCCCTTCTGTTTGTTGTTTTGCTGTTGGCCCAACCTGAAAATGCCCTCCGTTAAACGAGGACGGGACAGAGAGGTCAAATAAGAAGCTAATTTAATGCAAAAGTTAAAACTCACTCGTCCAAAACAGGTAACGAGTTCAAAGTAAGGAGGCAGAAAGTCAGGTGATAAAAGGGTAAAAAGGTTCAAACTACAGGATCAGATAGGACCAGGATCAGATAGGACCAGGATCAGATAGGACCAGGATCAGATAGGACCAGGATCAGACAGGACCAGGATCAGACAGGACCAGGATCAGATAGGACCCGGATGACTAGAAAGTCCCATAAAGAACAACTGGTTTCAGTGGTATGAGGACAGAATGAAGTGATTTAAATATAAAATGTTTATCTCGTCTATGAACTTTCCCTTTAAATGATCTCCAACAGTCAGAAACACTGAGCGACTGTTGACATGTGATACACTGACAGCCTGTAGGATGGGTGTACACGGAGCTCTGGGATTTAAAACACACTGACTGGTTTCAGTTTACAACAATCTGATCCCAGTCACACTACCAGTCACCAAACTGGGAGAACAACAAACACTAAACCAGAGTTCACTGACAGAGTCTGTTAATCAGTTTTATAATGATTACATGCTTCAATGATGAATGATGAAGATAAAATATTATTATTATTATTATTATTATTACACACACTCCCTGATTGATAACATCGATATGACATCGATAATTTAAACAGCAGCTACTTTAACTTTAACACTCAGACTGTCTCTGATGATTCAACAGGAAATCATCTTTAAATCTGACCAGTTTCAGCAGATTTAGCAAGTTTTCACATGTTTAGATGCATCAACACTGTCTGTAAAATCTGCTTCATATTTAGTCACATCTGTCTCGTCTGAACACTGAAACACTGCGATCAATACTCCTGATCACACGCCGCTCTGCGAAGTGATTCACATACTGACTTCCTGTCATGTAAAGATGAATCTAAACCTTCAGCTGAAGTTAACGAGGCTTCATCTTCTAAACAGCGACGAAGTTTTAGTAACAAATTCATACTTTATAATTCTGTTTCTGTAACACAACATACAAGATTACATTTACCACTAAAGTGTGTGTGTGTGTGCGTGTGTGCGTGTGTGTGTGTGTGTGTATGTGTGTGTGCAGGGTGTGACTGACATACCTGAGGAATCAGACCGACGCACTACATGACCAGACAGCTCCGCTCTGACTCGTCCGCGTGGCTGTAAATCATCGCAGCGGTTCGACCTGAACCAACAAAAACTCAACTTCAGACTCTCAGTGATTCACAGAAACATCAGCTGATCGTCTGCTGCTGGTCGAACCTGCTGTGACGTCATGACGACAACGGCAACCATCGGTTCACTGACGAATCACATGAGACATTTCACTCTGAAACACTAAAGCAAACCTCACGGTGGCGCTACAGGAAAGGTCAGAGGTCACCAAAGTCAGTAGGATTCATCCTCTGAGGAACATGAACGTCTGAACTAAATGTGCCGATGTGTCGATCATGTTGAGATAAATCCAGAGCTGCAGCGATTAATCAATTAGTCGATTAACAGAATATTAATTAGCCGATACTTTGAAGATCAGTTACTCGTTTCAGACATTTTTTAAGCAAAAATCCTCAAAATTTTCTGGTTTCAGCCTTAAATGTGAGTTTCTGCAGTGAGTCGAACATCTTTCAGTTTTGGACAAAACAAACAAACTAAAGACGTCACTGTCGGCCCGGAGACATTTTAAATCAATGAATCAATAATGAAAATAATTGTTATTGCAGCCAAAACGTTGACCTGAAAGTCAGTAAGATTCATCCTGAGGGAAATGTGAGCATCCAGAGAGAAGAGTGTTTACTGTGTTTGTGGAGAGAAAATACATACAGACGTTACAAACCACAATGTTAAACTGGGAAGTGGTTTGATGCGGTTTTGGGCATCATCAGGGACCAGGACTCCCCCAACATCCAAACACAACATGAAGCTGCTGTTACTGAAACATGCAGGACTCTGAATCTGTATCTTTGCAATGAGGACAACAACTCCCATAATCCCACGCTACTTTATGACATCATCAACCTCCATTTTTCGTTATTGTTCTGAATGAGACGACTAACAGCAGAAAATGACATATTGTGTGTTTCAGGTTCAGCAGTTCAAACTTCACGTCTTTATAACATCAGTGTCACAAAGTGCAGATTCACTAAAGTCTCACAGCTACTAACTGCAGCTGGAACTGTTGCTAAGTTAGCGGAAGCTAACGTTAGCATGCTAATATCTGAGCTGGTTAGACTGAAGAGTGAAAGAGGTGATATGAAATATGGCCGACTGATCTGAGCTCACACTTTACACTCAGAAAAAACACAACAACTCAAATTACTAAACCAATAACATCAGACTGAATGAGCACACAACAACAGTTAGCTTAGCATAATCTCACTGTAAGCTGTATGAATACTACTGATTCTGAAACTCACATATTTCTGCAGGTATAGAAATAAAACTAAGTCACACCTATAATCACAAAGGATTAAAGGTTCAGTTTATTTCATCTTTTAGCTCCTAAAACTTACGCTACAGTCACTTCCTGTTTACATAGTTGGTTGTTTCTTACTGGACGCCGCCACACGTTTCCTAGCAACCGTTTACACATGACTAAAGTGTTTACGTACTAAGACGTTTAACTTTTAATGATGCAACCTGATTTAGTAAATCATTAGTATGAAACTAGTTTGTTGTTTCTGAGAAGTTTTAGACTTTACAGCTGCTGGAACACAGAGCAGGTTCTGGGGAGAACCAGGTAACAGGTTACACGTTACAGGTAACAGGTTACAAGTTACAGGTAACAGGTAACACGTTACAGGTAACAGGTAACACGTTACAGGTTACAGGTAACAGGTAACACGTTACAGGTAACAGGTAACAGGTGGGTCAGATCCTGCAGATGAGGAGCAGTGAGGGACTCAAAGTGTTGCTCAGGTTTACGTCATCAACGTCCAGCGAGAGCGTTTGAATATTTACAGACAAAACAACCAGCAGAGCAAAAACCTGTGAATCAGCTTCACTAAAACATACAGCAGTCACCATTAAGAGAAGAAGACCAGGTTTGTGTCTGTTTTTCTTTATAGTTTCATCACAGACACATGAGGTCAAAGGTCAAACTGAAGGATGTGTGAGCTGTACAACTGAAGCAGTGACAATCATCCCAGATATCATTGCTGCGAGGTTCTAAAAATTATGTCTGCTGATGTTCAAAGTTTAACAGTAAAAAGAAGAACAAAAGTAGAATTTCATTTGTGTAGAACGGAACCAGAAGCCCTCACAGCAGAGGACAAAGCAGGTAATGAGGCTGAACTCAGGTGGGTCAGAGCCAAACTGTCTCAGGTGTTCAGGAGGAAATACAACAGCAGGTAACACCAGTTACCTGCATCCTCTTCATCACTAAACCAGCCCTGCAGGCCGGCGACAGCGACAGGACACTCTGATAGACTCAACCACGTCTGTGCACACTTCCCCACATACCCCCCCCAGGACTGATGAGCAGGTCCTCTGCCTAACAACAGCTGAGGCGAGGACCACTGTCTCCAGTGTGAAGCCTCACAAAGGACACCTACACAAGTACGCTTCTTCAGCTCTGCCTTTAGTAACATCATCCTGCAGAAGCTGATTGAAAAGCTGAACCTTCTCAGCTTCAACAACCCCCCCCCCCCCCCCCCCCCACCCCCCACCCCCCACCATGCTGCGCCACAAACAGCTCAAATGCAAATGCTGCAATTCAGTTTTCTGATGACACAACTGTGGTGGATCGCATCAGTCACAGCGACGGATCTGCGTACAGAGCTGATGTGGACCAACTGGTGAGGTGGTGGTGATGTAAACCTCACTGAGGATCTGACCTGCGGCTGCCGTGTCACATGTCACATCCACGGCCAAGAACATCCCTACTCCCTGCATCACCACCAACACCATCCTCACCACCTTCTACTGCGGCCCCACTGATGGCGCATTTACCAGCAGCATCATACTGGACTGTTCACTGATCAGTTCTGTCTGTTCTGTACTTCTGTGTTGTAGAAGACAAATATATAAACATCTTTCCCACAATCCAGTTCATGAACGCTGCTACAGTTAACAACTGTCTGTAATCAACTCAACCTGCACATTATATTCTTTATTTATATATTATATATATATATCTTTATATTTTTAAACCTTCATTTTAAGTTCTTGTTCAGTTTAAATACTTCTTACATGTACGTTACCTTTGTTCTAACCTCAGTGGAGGTTCTGTGTCGTGTCTAACTATTTAAACCTGGTTCTGTAAAGAACCTAACTGGGTCCCTTTATGGTTCTTCATTCATCTTCAAATGAAGGTTCTTAATAGAACCATTTGAACCTGGTTCTACAGAGAAGCTAACACGGTTCTTAACCATTTCCTGGTACTACATAGAACGTTTCTTCACTGAGTGGACTGTTACGTTTTCATAATGTCCATGATGGTTCTTGATGGTTCTCTATAGAACCAATTAATCCTGCTGCTGAAGCTTTTCAACAAGTTCTATAAAACAGCTAAATAATTCAGCACACGATCCTAAAATAATCTTTCTGGTTCTCTGTAGAACCTCATTTCATTAAAGAACCGACTATTAAATTAAAGTGTCTCTTCACTGTTCAATAAAGGTTCTACAGCCTGGTACTGTAGAACCTTTATCACAGCGTTCTTTACATTCACAGTCTCAGTATTTGACAGAACAAGTTACATAAACTCATAACTGATAAACTGGAGAGTTTCTGATGCAGAACAGACCGGTTTTACCTTCTTAAAAGGTTCTTCACAGTTTAGAGAAGGTTCTGTGAGGAACCATTTCAGTCTGGTTCTGTAGAGAACCGGACTGGTTCTCAGCCTGCAGGAACATGAACTCACCTGTCCAGCAGAGTCCAGCTGCGTCCAGGTGTGATCGCTCTGTCCGGTTCCTGCTGCCGCTCTCCTCCTCCGACACTGAGTCTCTGTCTGCTGCTGACTCCTCCCCCTTCACACACACACACACACACACACACACACACACACACACACACACACACACACACACACACTCACCCCTCCCCCACCCGGCGCGTCCCTGTCTCACCTTGTTTCAGGTATGAAGGCGGGGTTTAGTTTGACTGACAGTTTGTTGCTTCTGTCTCTTCAAAATTCGAATTCAAATAAACTTTATTAACACGATTGTGGTCAGTTTAATCATTAACAAACAAGTAAAACTAATAAAACACTGAGTCTGCAGGAGGAGAAACAAACAGTCAGACCTGAACACAGAAAACTGAATGAAGGAAAAGTTTGACCAGTTAGACATGAGTCACTTCTTAAAGGTGCAACCAGATCTAGATGTGAACCACGGTGTGTCTGTGAATGTTTTTACCATCTTTGGAAGGTTTCATGTTTTAATGTGGATTTTCTGACACAAAAAAGCCCTTAAAAGTAAAAATAAAGCAGATTATCATTCATTACAAACACTGTGCAGCTAAATGTTTTCTGATGCTGTTAAAGGTTCAATCAACAGAAAAAATTAAGATGTTTCTTTTGAAATTGAATGTATACAGTTACAAGCACTTCTGATTTGTTCTTACAGCTTATAAATATAAAACTCTGCAGTCTGAAGATGAAGGAGGTATTCTATCTCTCTCTCTCTCTCTCTGCAGGCTGCAGCTTGCCTCGCTCGGCCCTCAGGCAGAAAGACGGTGACTCACAAAACAAACCGACTCTTCAGTTTAACTCACAGCAAACATCCAAATGAATGAAATAAACCAGCTTTAATATGTGGAAACTGCAGGTTTAACATGAGATATAACAAGTTTATCATGTAAATCTACTTTAAACTTTACTTTGTGCTTCATGTAATGTAGTTTCCATGGTAACAAGTAATATTTTAATATGAGCTTTAACATGCTGAACTCACATGTAACACTGATGTTTCCTCAGTGTGTCCTAGTAACATCAACCTAGTCTGGGCTTCAGACTCTCTGACAGACTACAGGTCCTTTATTTTGAGTGGAATGATCCTTTTAAAGGACACTTCCTGTTGGTGGCTGCATGCAGAGCGCCCTCTGCTGGTCTCAGTGAGCAAATTCATACTCAGAAGTTTTATATCGATCATCCATGTGGAGCTTTCAAACCTAAAACACTTCTTCATGTCATCAGGTCATAATTTCAATATCAAATGTTCTTTCTCTGTTTTACTCTCTCAGTTTATTTCATTGTGATGTTATGTTGTCTGAGTCACATTTATCATTTTCTGTTTTCTCCATAATGCACCTCTTCCTCCCGCTGCTGACTGCTGTTCACTCGTCAGCAGCAGCATCATTAATCACGACTCATTATGGAGTAAAGAAGCAGAGCCTTCAAACCTTACTGCTGCCTCAAAGTTCAGCTTCAACTTTGACCTTGTTTGTTGGAGACGTTTCAGATCACAACACATGAGAAGTGTCCTGTTTCTGTTTCAGAGTCCCTGAACGCCACATACAGACCAGGACTTTGGCAGGAAGAAGCAGTGAAGGAGAATAACAGTCAGAGGTTCAAAGAATCTGCACTTTCATGTTGATGATGTAAACTAGAGATTTACCACTTCTACTATAAACTGCAGTGAAACATGCTGACGGTAACACAGCAAATCATTCCCATCACCATCATTATTGTGGTTATCGTTGATCTCAGACACTGAACACACAGCAGCTCTCTGCTTCATTAGCAGTTATTGTTATTTAGCCATAAGCGGCCTGTAAAGCCCCTTTAACACCTGCAGTCCTGCTGGGATCAATGTTCAGGGAAATCTGTAACACCAACTTCCCACATAAAGAACCAGTAACATAACAGGGAAAATGCAGCTGTGTTGTGAATGAAAGCAGCAACATTACAGGGACGAACACGTTATAACTGTTATTTAGGTTCTGTGAGCATTTACAGATTTCCCTGCTTTTAAAAATAAGTGTAACTGTTAACGCCTACAACACTTCCTAACATTTAAGAGTTCTTGTTCTCCAGAAATCAATCAAAACTTAGTGGATTTCCAGAATATGAACGTGTTGAATCTGAGACACTGAGCTGCGTTTAGTGATTTATTGTCTGAAACTTTGAACCTGCTTTTGTTTACAATGTTTATGATTTTATTTCTCAGAGTCCAGTGAAGCTGAAACATACAGACCGCTCAGAACTGATCATGGTCAAGTCATTTAACTGTATTTTATTTTACTATTAGTAACATTTCGGGATTATCGTGATACTGTTGACTGTGATATTTCTACCTACGATAATAATAGTGTGAATAAGTGATACTGACACACCTGCTGTAGATCTACTGCCACTGAATCCAGACCTTCATCCTCTGGACCTAAAGACTTCAGATATAATGTGACATGTTTACCTGTCTGAGTTCGCTGAGCCTCACGTTTCCATGGTGATGAATCTAAAGTCCTGTAACCCATCAGACACTATTTCTGAACAGTTCTTAACGGTACTGACGATTATAAATGTATTATCTGTATCATTATTATTATTATTATTATTATTATTATTATTATTATTATTATTATTATTATGAGCTTCTCCTGTGAACTTGTGTGTGTGTTGTGATGTTTGGATATAACAGCACAACGCAAAATCCTCTAAAACATCCTTTTTATTTATATAGTTATAAAGAAAAACACAGATATGGAGACAAACGAGCAGACAGAATAAATAGACGATGTTTCAGTGGTAAAGTGTTGACAGCAGCTCCGTCAGCTCCGACAGGACGGACAGCGATGAACGACCGCCGGCGTTCAGCAACGACCGGAAAAACCTCCTCCACATCCTGGAAAACATGTCGCTGCAGAGAGAGAAGAGTTACTGCAGACACTCAACTTAAACCAGGTTTAAAGTGTGAAATAAACCAGGTTTAGTTATGATATAAACCAGGTTTAGTTATGTGATATAAACCAGGTTTAGTTATGATATAAACCAGGTTTAGTTATGATATAAACCAAGTTTAGTTATGATATAAACCAGGTTTAGTTATGATATAAACCAGGTTTAGTTATGATATAAACCAGGTTTAGTTATGATATAAACCAAGTTTAGTTATGATATAAACCAGGTTTAGTTATGATATAAACCAGGTTTAGTTATGTGATTTAAACCAGGTTTAGTTATGTGATATAAACCAGGTTTAGTTATGTGGTATAAAGCAGGTTTAGTTATGTGGTATAAAGCAGGTTTAGTTATGTGATATAAACCAGGTTTAGTTATGATATAAACCAGGTTTAGTTATGTGATATAAACCAGGTTTAGTTATGTGATATAAACCAGGTTTAGTTATGTGATATAAACCAGGTTTAGTCATGTGGTATAAACCAGGTTTAGTTATGATATAAACCAGGTTTAGTTATGTGTACCAGGGTTGGTCTCCGCTGAAATGCTCTGCCGTCCAGCCGTCGTCATCCTTCACTGGAACCATCCTGCTGTTGGTCAGGAGCAGGTGGACGGTTTCGGCCACGCCCACCAGGTCCACCTGACAGGAGGAGATGGGGAGAGGGGGAGGAGTTAGTATCTACCAACCCCAGTGAAGGAGGCGGGGTCTGTGCAGAGCGGGCAGGTGTACCAGCTGAGGAGGGGCGGAGGGCTCCAGGACTCCCAGGCTGATGTAGGTCTGAGCTGAGGGGAGCTGCTGCACCGCCGTGATCCGCTGGAGGTCCAGGTCCACCGAGGACGACCAGTCCACCGGGAACACCCAATCAGGACTCAGCAAACCTCTGACACAACAAACAACCTGCTGGTTAAAACTTTCACAGAATTCATACGTGACAACTAGAACTTGAAAGTAGTTTTTGCCCTCTTGAAATATGTTTCAGGGCAATTTTTTTAAATGGTGGGAAATATCTGAGATCTATGTTGTATGACAAATCTATATTCAATGACTCATTAAAAACAGCGAAGGAAACAAATTAACTTATAATTAAAGAACATTTAATGGGTAAAAATACACAATTATAATCCCAGTTACAGATTATAACTGTGAGGATTTTTATACATTTAATGCAGATTTTATTTTCAAAAGTAGAAACAATAAACACAACGTTATATAACAACATCACCGTTCAACATCTCAGCAACATTGTTGACTGTCTGTGTGTTATGTGACTCTGTGGTTTAGAATAACAGGCGCTCTGACAGCTGTTTCAGACTCAGCGACGTTCCGCATTTCTGACCTACTTTCATTTCCAACTGATGCTGACTCAGCTGAAGTGTGACAGGTTTGAATTAAAAAAACACTCCATGTTGGTAAGTTTACTGTTGGTAGCTGTTGCTGCCTCACAATGCGGGCGGGGAGGGGGGGGGGGGTGCAGGTACAGAAGTCCAGCTGTCACAGACGCACTTTCAATACAGAACATCTGGACACACTTTGCTAAACATATGAAGTCTTTGTTTAACTGTTTATTTTACAAGGACATTTAAAAGCCCCGTCATCCTAATTCCACAGGTAGTTATACTTTCTTTATACCTCGAGCCCCCGTTAACCCCCCCCCCCCGCTGACCTACCTGTGGCAGCAGATGAGCAGGTGTGGCTGCAGCGCTGCATGAAGCAGCCTGCAGGAGTGCAGCTGTGACACAAGCTGCAGCAAACCGACAGCTTTATAACCCACCGACGCCTCACTGGGAACACACTCTGTCAGCTCCTGACACACACACGCGCACACACACACACACACACACACACACGCACGCACACACACGCGCACACACACACACACACACACACACACACACACACACACACACACACATTAACTGTTATTTCATTTGAGGTCACTGATGTGAATAGATCCTCTGTGTCATACTACTGTCTGTGTGTTTAGATCATATATATACCAGCAGGTTGCGTGACGGACAGAAAGTGACTCACGGTGAACACGTGATCCGGCGGGCTCGTGTAGACGGTGACGCAGCCATCCAGGAACAGGAAACAGCTGATCAGAGGAAGACTGGCGGCGGCGGAGGAAGAGTTCTGCTTCAGACGCTGAAACAGGTGGAAATCCCAGAGGACGGAGCAGCTGTCCACCTGCAGCGCACACACACACACACACACACACACACACACACACACACACACACACACACACATATACACACACACACACACACACACACACACACACACACACACACAACCACACATACACACATACACACACACACACACACACACACACACACACAACCACACATACACACACACAACAAATAAACATTCAGTTGTTCTACTCAAACACACTGATGTCATGAAGGCTTTTTCTGTTTGGTTGACACTCTAACGACTACATTACCCATGAGCCTCGGCTGCTGTTGCCATGGAGAAGAAGCCAGTCAGATATGTGAATGATACCAGTAGTTTAATGAACTGTTATCATTATATATGAATGATCTATTATATAATCTGAAGCTTCAACATGAAAGTGTGAAGCTCTGTGATTGGATGTTTGACAGTGAAATGCACCCTGGGAGTCATAGTTGACGTTTCTCCTTCAGTTTTTATGTCCACAGGTTTGTAGCTTTGATATTTTCACACACAGTTGTTCATCTTTTGTACAGTTTTCTATGAGAATATAAAATAACTCCTCACACACACACACACCCACACACACACACACACACACACACACACACACACACACACACACACACACACACACACACACACACACAGACTGAGAGCAGCTCTGACCTGAACTGTCGCCTCAAAGAAAGAAGATTTTTTTCTGAAGATTCAGGAAACATCAGCTGCTGAATGATCTACTGCAATAATATCAGCTCCATATTTTAACAAAGATGACACAACTACATTTCCCATGAGGCACTGACTGTTATAATAAGCTTTGATTTAGTGTGTATGTGCTGCTTGTGTTGCTATTTAATAGATTTTATATCCGGCGACT
This sequence comes from Thunnus thynnus, assembly GCF_963924715.1. Classification (NCBI taxonomy): domain Eukaryota; kingdom Metazoa; phylum Chordata; class Actinopteri; order Scombriformes; family Scombridae; genus Thunnus; species Thunnus thynnus. The sequence goes on along the minus strand of NC_089534.1, from coordinate 847,553 downwards.
TCTCAGTATGTTCACACTGTGGATTTTGGCCTCCATCACTTCCATTAAAGCACATTTGAAGGATCTTTTAACATCCAGTATGAACAGGAGGAATGATTACAGCGAGGAAAACCTCTTTCACTGTTCATATGGACACCTGACTGCTGGTTTAACACAGACTGGGAACACTGGGAACACCGGGAACTGGTCCTTTAATGCTGCTGAGTGTTTATCAGCTGCAGTCTGTCGTCAGTCAGATATAACGAAGAGTTTCTTTATTAAACAGCAGCGATTGGTTCACCTTGATGACCACGTCGTCGTCCTTTGTGGCTCCTTTATAGACGGAGAAACTTCCTCCGTCCAGAATCCTGGAGAAGATGTGAAACACGTCGCCCCCTGGTGGACACAATCGATAATCAATAGCAATCATTTAGCCAGATTAATACTGCAGCAGTAGAAGTAGTACTAGTAGTATCAGCAGTATTAATAGTATTAGTAGTAACATGAGTAGAGCAACAATTCTGAATCTTTTAAAGTCATTTTTCAGTAAATGTCAGTTTCTCAAATGTTTCAGATTTTCTGTTTTCTGTCATAATAAACTGAATGTTTTGGATTTTAGACTTTTGTCAAAGACGTCTCCTCAGACATCTTTCAGTGTTTTATGTTTTAGAGACTAAATTATTCATCAATAATGAAAAATGAGTTGCAGCAGTAACACTTCATTTATCTGTAATATTCAGTCTATAAACAGGTAATAAATGTTTATAACTCAGTATAATGTCATTATAAGCAGATGTTCAGTACTTATTATAACTTCTATGAAGTTTATCTGTTTTTAAAGCAGCAAACACTTCAGTGTGTCCTCAGGAGGAGTTATAGTTATTAATACATTAATAAATATTTATATGTGCTGACAGCTGCATAATAAACCAGTTATTAACTCTTTATAAACTGATTATTAATGATTAGAGACTTCAGCAGCCGTAAATACGATAATAACCTGATAATAAATAAATAATAAAGGTACCGAGCTGCAGACAGCTGTGCTCCTCCACTGTAGGGAGGGGGCGGGGCTCTGAGTGGAAGTCTGGAGAGGAAGTGACATCACAGAGGTCCAGCAGCCGCCGCCGTACGTCCGGGTCACTGGGATCCACGGCGCCCCCACCTGGAACAGAAACATCACAACTCAGCAGTCAGTGTTTAACCTGCTGAGTGTCAGACCAGCAGACAGCAGGACTCCGGTCACACGTTGCCAACAGCAGCGACGCTCTGAGTATAAACGTGTCGTAGTCGTGGCAACAAATAGACTGAAAGAGTCTGAGCGATTTGTGCAGCTGTTTCCAGCAGCTGGATTAACATCAGTCCATCATGTAGATGCTTTTATATTAAACCAGTCAGAATGGAGTCTGTCTCGTGTTTCACATTTATACAATAACATCACAGGTTATTTACTGTTGAAGGTTGCAGCATTTGGTTAAATGATAATTAATTATTAAATATGTCCAACACATCTGATCTAATTATGTCTCTAATGAAGCTGTTTGGATGTTTACTGATCAGTTGTTGAATAGACGATGACAGAGCTTCATAATTTGTGTTATTTAATTTATCATTTAATAACTTGGTGTTTAATCTGTACATTAAACTAATTACTACTGCAGCCGACTCTGACTTTGTGTTGAACATACTGCAGGTCACATCAGACCTTTACATGCTTTTATAATGAAAAAACATCCAGCGTATTTCATAAATTGTTAATCGACTGTCAACACATCTGACTATTGATTAAAGAAATTGCTCCCTACTGTAGATATTTAGTCTTTTTAAAAGAAGATGATGTTCCAGTTTAGAGACGTAAACTGTTGTGTAAAAGAGTTTTTCAGTATCTTGAAAACATTAAATAAAATAAGTGTTTTTTAAAAAATGAAGTCATGAGCGTCAGTTTCCGACCTGACTGTTGTTTTCTACACACTGAATCTGTAAAAACCCGTCAGACTCCTCACCAGGTGAGGGGGCGTGGTCCATGTCCTCCTGGTCCTCCTCCAGAGGACTACAGTTCCCAGCAGACATTGCTCCCAGTGAGGTCAGAGAGCTGGCCTCCACGCTGGTCTCCTGGATGGGACTCAGCTCCTTCCTGGTTTTTAACACTGGTTTCTGGGAGACGGCGAGGGGGCGGGGCTCCGCCTGAGTCTGCAGGTCCTCCGTCGCCCCCTTCTGATGACCTGAGACCAGGAACACGAGTCGTCAATAAATCATAAAACTGTTCACTGATCAATATAATAAAGTTTGCTCACCTTCAGCAGCCTCGTAGACGTCAGACTGCATCACTTCCTGCTGAGAGACAACATCTGTGAAACAGCTGTATGATGTCATCTGCGGCCTGATGATGTCACAGTGAGTCCTGCAGACATCACTATGACATCATCCTGCAGGAGGCTCTGATGAAAGACACCATCCAGGTGCATTATGGGAAGTGTAGGCTCAGTGTAAAACACTAAAAGTCAGATTCTGCTGCTTCCAGTTGAGTTTTATCATCATCATCACCATCATCGTCATCATCAGGTATGATGATCAATGGTATAAAACAGTCTGACGGGTGACAACAAACTTACAGGTAAATGAATCTGAGGTGAGAACAAACCTGAGAGTGTTCAGACGGAGCGACGCCACCTGAGAGAAGATCAATCAGAAAATTAATCTGCAACTATTTTACTAATCAGTTACATGAACTGAACATGTTTGTGTCTGTTGGTCCAATAAAACTAAACGTTTTAACATGTCAACCTGTGACACTTACACAGTTTTCTATGAATCAGTTAATGAAGATAATGAACTAATCAATAACAAACTAATCAATAATGAACACATCTCACCTGGATGAGGATACTGGATCTTCACACTCAGACCTTTCTCGTCAGGTCGGAGGAAAACGTCGTCCAGCAGCTCGTTTGAGTTTCTGTTTGATGACAAACATGAAGTTTTACTGACAGCTGTTTCCATCTGATCACCTGACTGCATGAGGTGTGTTTATTACCCAGAAGGCAGTGCAGCGGCGGCAGCGGCCGGCTGCGACTGAGACTCATCAAATATCTGGAAGGAGGCGGCGCTCGGCGGTCTACCTGAGTCACAGATCTGAGGGGCGGAGCCTCCATGAAGCACCTGCAGAGAGACGCAGTCAGACTGTGGATTTTGTCCTCCATCACTTCCATTGTAAGGTCATAATGAAGGATCTTCTGATGGTCAGTATGAACAGGAGGAATGATTACAGCAAGAAACACAGCTTTAATGTTCATTTGGGCTCCTGAACGTTGGTTTAAGACTCAGTGGAAACACTGAACTCGTCCTTTAAAACCTGCAGACTGACGGCTGATCAGCTGTGTTGTAGTTCAGACCATTAAAGTCCAAATAAGGAAAACATGTATGAAAAATACCAAAAGGAAGCAGCAGTAGCATCAGTACCAACAGTACTAACAGTACCAACAGTACTAACAGCAGTACCAACAGTACTAACAGTACTAACAGCAGTACTAACGGTACCAACAGTACTAACAGCAGTACCAACAGTACTAACAGCAGTACCAACAGTACTAACAGCAGTACCAACAGTACTAACAGCAGTGCTAGCAGTACTAACAGTACCAACAGTACTAACAGTACCAACGGCAGTACTAACAGTACCAACGGCAGTACTAACAGTACTAACAGCAGTGCTAACAGTACCAACAGTACTAACAGTAGTACTTGTAGTATTATTGGCAGTATTAACGTACCTGCTGTGATCTTCTGAGCTGCAACAGTCTCGTCTTCTCCTCCAGCTCCTGATTCAGCTGCTGCTCCACCTGTTGCAGCTGCTTCAGCCTCTCTGCAGAGACACTCACCAATCAATCAATCAATCAATCAATCAATCAATCAACTGATCAGCAGAAACCGGTAGCTGATGTCAGTGAACATGTCACATGTCAGTGAGCCTGTCACGTGTCAGTGAACGTATCAGTGAACATGTCAGTGAACGTGTCACGTGTCAGTGAGCGCGTCAGTGAGCGTGTCACGTGTCAGTGAACGTATCAGTGAACGTGTCACATGTCAGTGAACATGTCAGTGAGCGTGTCACGTGTCAGTGAACGTATCAGTGAACGTGTCACGTGTCAGTGAGCGCGTCAGTGTACATGTCAGTGAGCGTGTCACGTGTCAGTGAACGTATCAGTGAACGTGTCACATGTCAGTGAGCGCGTCAGTGTACATGTCAGTGAGCGTGTCACGTGTCAGTGAACGTATCAGTGAACGTGTCACATGTCAGTGAGCGCGTCAGTGTACATGTCAGTAAGCGTGTCACGTGTCAGTGAACGTATCAGTGAACATGTCACATGTCAGTGAGCGCGTCAGTGTACATGTCAGTGAGCGTGTCAGTGAGCGTGTCAGTGAACATGTCAGTGAGCGTGTCACGTGTCAGTGAGCGTGTCAGTGAACATGTCAGTGAACGTGTCACGTGTCAGTGAGCGCGTCAGTGTACATGTCAGTGAGCGTGTCACGTGTCAGTGAACGTATCAGTGAACGTGTCACGTGTCAGTGAGCGCGTCAGTGTACATGTCAGTGAGCGTGTCACGTGTCAGTGAACGTATCAGTGAACGTGTCACATGTCAGTGAGCGCGTCAGTGAGCGTGTCACGTGTCAGTGAACGTATCAGTGAACGTGTCACTTGTCAGTGAGCGCGTCAGTGTACATGTCAGTGAGCGTGTCACGTGTCAGTGAACGTATCAGTGAACGTGTCACATGTCAGTGAGCGCGTCAGTGTACATGTCAGTGAGCGTGTCACGTGTCAGTGAACGTATCAGTGAACGTGTCACATGTCAGTGAGCGTGTCACGTGTCAGTGAGCATGTCAGTGAGCATATCATGTGTCAGTGAGCCTGTCACGTGTCAGTGTACATGTCAGTGAGCGTGTCAGTGAGCATGTCATGTGTCAATGAGCCTGTCACGTGTCAGTGAACGTGTCAGTGAGCATGTCATGTGTCAGTGAGCCTGTCACGTGTCAGTGTACGTGTCAGTGAGCGTGTCATGTGTCAATGAGCCTGTCACGTGTCAGTGTACGTGTCAGTGAGCATGTCATGTGTCAGTGAGCCTGTCACGTGTCAGTGAACGTGTCAGTGAGCGTGTCAGTGAGCATGTCATGTGTCAGTGAGCCTGTTACATGTCAGTGAGCGTGTCACATGTCAGTGAACGTGTCAGTGAACATGTCAGCAAATGTGTCACGTGTCAGTGAACATGTCACATGTCATGGAATGTGTCAGTGAACGTGTCAAGTGTCAGTGAGTGTGTCACATGTTAGTGAGCCTGTCAGCAAATGTGTCACGTTTCAGTGAACATGTCAGTGAACATGTTAGCAAATGTGTCACGTGTCATGAAACGTGTCAGTGAACGTGTCATGTGTCAGTGAATGTATCAGTGAACGTGTCAGTGAGCGTGTCAGTGAATGTGTCATGTGTCAATAAACATGTCAGTGAACGCACCGTCCATCTGCTGCTGTTTCTGCTGGTTGTATCTTTCGGCTCTTCGCTCCTCGAAGCTGAACTCAGTTCCTCCTCTCCTCAGCCCGTCTTTACAGTACGCACTCTGCTGAGGGAACCCGCCCTCCTCCTGAAGCCCCGCCCCTCTGCTCAGGTGTGTCTGTGACGACAACAACGACTCGCTGTGATTGGCCAACCTGCAGCCAATCAGGGAACAGATGGAGCAATTAGTTCTACTGCTGGTACAGAATTTATCTACTAAAAACAATTTTTTTCTGTCAGAAGAATTAATAATAAACTTCATATGTTTATTTGTGTCACCTGACCCATGAGTGACCAAAACATGAAGAAATATTACTTTTATGTATTAATATACATATTTATTTATAATAAATTAATCTTGAGATCATGAAATAACTTTTTCATGATTACAGGAAAATACAAATGAGAAAAATCTGAAAAGGGATTGGTTTTTTGTCTGCTGTGTGTGATCTAGAGCAGCAACTAGTGACTATTTTCATCATTATTATTTTTATAATAGTTATTTTATTATTATTATCATCATCATCAATTAACTTGCTGATTATTTTCTCAACTAATCAGTTAGTTGTTTGGTCCAGTAAAAGTCAGAAAATGGTGAAAGTCCAAGACAACGTCATCAAATGTCTTGTTTTGTCCATAAAGATCTTCAGTTTACTGTCACAGAAACTAAAGAAACCAGAAAATATTCACACTTAAGAAGCTGAATCAGAGATTTTTTTTATTTGCAAAAATGACTTCAATCAATTAATTGATTGTCAGAATATTTGGCCACTGATGGATTAAACAGCTAATTGTTGCAGCTCTGATGTGACCTGATGATGAACACTTACTGTCTGCAGGATCCCACCTCAGCCATGACGTCACCTGGATCTGACGGACCAATCAGAACACACTAGTCAGTCCGAAACAGTTATACAGCAGCAATAATCAATAATCACTCCAAAACATAACAACAGGCCTAAATATGTCTCTCTGTGATATTAATAACACGTCTGAAAATACTTTGACTTCTACTAAAAACAGAAGTCTGTTTGTTCATTAAATGAACTTTTTAAGCTTCAGTTCAGTTGTTTCTGTTTCCTCTTTAACACTGAATCCTTTTACATTGTTGCTCAGATTAAATATGTTCATTTGTAATTATTAAGACAAGAATGTGTATAAATCTTAGACATGTGATTCAGTATTGATCATCATTTCGTCTGTTTATAAACTGTCCCATAGTTTGATTAGAGAAGTTACCAGATAAACCAGATTTCTGAAAACAGAAGTTAACAGCTAAACTAGAACATTTATTAGCTGTTAGTCAGAAGTTAATCTGTGATAAACGTCTCAGAGCTGAACATAAAGCTGCTGATCACAATGTTCGATCAGCAGAGAACTGATCAACACACTGAGGAATAAATCACATAAAGTCTGTTTTAATCCAACCAGCAGCTTCTTGGTTGTTTGTCTCGGAGCCGGATTAAAGCCGGATCTTCCTGTTTCACATAAAGTCTGAACCCGTGTTGTGTTTCTGACACACTTCTGCCGATAAGCGAGTTTCACTTAAAGTCACAAAGTTTTGAATCAAGTTTGTCGAAGCTGTTAAACGTTTCTAACGTGTGTTGAGTCAGTTAGCTTCGTTTAGCTTTAAAGCTACATGTTCATATAAACATGTAAATACACATAAACCGCGTCACAACAACAATATTCAACCAATAAACTGTTTTTATTTCTCACCTTTTACAGTTTTCAGATGTTCAGAAATCAAAACAACATTCAAATCGACCCGCTGTCAGAGCTGCTTTTAAACTTCCTGCGGCGGCTCTGATTGGACGATTAGAAGACAACAATATCAACGTCACTTCCGCTCCAACGCTCATGTCCTCACAGCGCCGCTGCAGGCCGGAGGCTGTACTGCACCCTGATAGTATTTCTATTACACTGTATTTATTATAAAGAATATATAACAGAATTTATTATACAGTATTTATAATAAACAGTATTTATGTGTCAACATTCTCATTCATTTTATTTCTCTTAGTTTTATCCAGACAGCTGCTGGGTTGTTTTCTTCAGGATGTAATATTTTATATGACTGTACTGCAGTGTTTTCACTCTATTACTGTGATGTATTTATGAGACATGATATATTTATGTGTTATGTGTTTTATGTTGTTTGTCTGTAATCATCGTTGTTGCTGCCGCTCTCAGCCAGGACTCTTAAAAAGAGGTTTTTCATTTCAATGGTTTTACTGGTTAAACAGAGTTTAATGTTTGTCTCCAGTGTGTCTGAGGACACAGATGTTATAATAATGAATCATAAATTCCTCATTACAATAAGGGTTAAAAAAAAAAATGTTTGTTCCTCTTCTGGTTGGTTCCCTGTTGAAGCTGCGGATTAATTTCATCTTCACTCATCAGCTTGATTCAGATGATTTTCAGCATCTAAAGGTAACGTAACCAACAGTTTTCATCATGTTTGTGTTAAAATGATGTGAAAACAGTAGAGATGGTTGTTATAGTGATGAGTTATGTTGATTTGTTGGCTGCATTCAGGGTTTCCGGGTTCATTAAAAAGTCTGAAGTCCAATAATCTGAATTTTAGGCCTTAAAATGTCTTAAAGGTCTTGAAGATTGGTCGTTTTACAAAGCTGCATTAACTTCAGTCTCGCTGTGAAATCTGTTTCTGAGAAAAAAATGTATCGATCCACGCCGTAACAAAACTACAACACGAAACCAACATAGGAGCCTTATCAATGTAGCAAATGCATCGTTATGATTCATGAAGGGCAAAACAAGTAATAAAGATCAGAGATTTGGTTGATGGATCGGAGCGAAGCTTCTCCTCACAGAACCAAAGAGTCTGATTAACTAACAGTTAAATGTCGTTCAGACTCTACAGAATACTTTACTTTAGTTTCAGTTCAGACTTTAGATGGAATTAATTTTAAATACGAGGACGCATCACTGTGTAATGATCTCTGCTTTCATTATTATTGTTGTGTTTACAAACACGGAGGCAGTTAATGTTGTGTTTACTGCTGTACTTTATTACGGTCGCTATCTCTCCTCACCAGCAGGTGTCTTCAGCTGGTGACTGTGTAGAGCAGATAGGAGGAGACACAGACAAGTTAGAAGTGTATGCACAGCGGGTACAGAAGTATTCAGAGTACGAGCTATTTATGCTGTGAGTGTTCGCCGTTGTTGAATAAACTCCTCAACAGTTCGTCGTCTCCTGTGCTCACTAACCAACGTAACAATTATGATTCATTATTATGATTATTGTCTCATCCAGAGAGGTGCAGGTTTACTCTGAGGGGGGTCACAGTCAGATCTGGTCTCCACTAAAATGGTCCTTTTAAGTCTTGAGGAACAAAAATCACTTCTGCATTAAAATAGTTCTTGATTTGAGATAATGTTGGTTAAATAAATGATTATTTATTCTTGTATAACATTACAACTATCAGCTAGTGGTGCTATTGAGAATAACTCCCACTAGAACCAGTGTGTAACATAAACTGGTGGGACTGGAGTTCGATAGTTGTTGTGAGGACATTTCATTCATCCAGACTGTTTGTTCTGTGTTGAGTTGTTAGACTTTGAAGGTGGTTTTGTGAGTTTTAGAACAGCAGAACTCAGGTTTAACATTGTTTAACCAGCTTTAATGATCTAAATCATATTGTGATGTTTTGTAAAACTGTTTAATTTATAGAAACTGTTTGACGTCTCTTAACAAGGTTTCACATTCAGTTTATTATGAAAACCTGATGGAAACCTGATGGGGATCCCTGAGACCACATCTCATCAAATACGGGTCTGCAGGCTGATGTGCATCAGTTTACTGCTGTAGAGTGTCTGAAGTTGAGTTAGTGATTAGAAACATTCAGTTTCCTTTCAATAAACTTCTAAGTTGAACATCTTGTTTTAGTGTTTAATATGTTTGAAGGGATTTTATTCTGTTTTATTCATCAGTGAAACATTCTGGAAATTCAGAGCCAGTGAAACTGGTTTGGTGTTTAGAACGATAAATAGAGTTTGTTTGTTTGTTTGTATTTAAAACGACGGCAAACTGTGTTTTATCAACGCATTTTTCAGTTCCTCCAAGTGGAAAAACCTCGTTACCGTAATAAAACACGTGTTTGCGCAGGAGGAAATAACGTGGCGGCTGGTTTGACCGCAGTAGAAAACACTCAAATTAGGTTAATTAACTGATTAACTTTACAAGTAATTCTGGGACTTTGATTTTCCTTCATATCCTTTGTACTTTTTGCCAGTTTGGATGTGAAATACATCTTAAATTGTATCTTATTGGTCCAAAAAAGGTCTAAACTTGTTGAAACTCTGTGCTTTGGTGGAATGAACAAAACTACAGAAAAAACAAGAAAAGCATCGTTTTGCTGAAACTGAAATTCAACCTCTTCAAATGTTTATTTGTTTAATTCTGTGGTTCATGTTGAGGCTCCACTTTGTGGTGGTCTGTTAATTATGCTTAATTAACGAGATTAATTTGTCTATTTTACATGAGAATATAGAGAATAATATCCAGCTCAGACTTCTGGTTTAATGAAAATATTAATGAATATTAATGAATATTAATGAATATTAACATGTAATATGTGCATCAATAGATCAGATTCATGAGTTTGGTCATTACAGTCATTCTCAAACAGAAAACTTTCCCCAAATATAAAGTACAGAACACAACTGACACTGGGTGTTAAAGGGTTAAAGTACAATGATACTGATTTTTACATGTTATCTTAATAAATATTTACCTTTAAAAATATCATTAAAAGTAAATCATGTTGTTTAAATAAATACTTTGTAATCAGTTAATTAATTGATCATAAACAGTAAAATCTGCTGCAAATACATCAGCAACAGTATTGCTGGGCAGCAGTTTCATGACAAAGTGGAGATAATGTATTTTGGTAAAGGAAGGGTTAAAGCTTTCAGTTGTTTAAATATTCAACATGCTTTGCTCCTTTTTGTCCACATCAGACAGACAACAATAACATTAGTTTGTGGACAGATGAACATCAGTTTCCAGGTAAATCAGAATACTGCGGCACTGTGAGATTGTTTAATGTCCTCACAGAGAGTCTTGGCAGGTTCCTCCTGTGTGTTTGGAGCTGAACTCTGCTGCAAGGTTCACTGGTTTAATATCATCTTTATGGTTTTGGACTTTGACTGTGAAGTTATGAGAGAGTGACAGCGTCCTCAGATTGATGATGAAGGACTGATGAAGGAGAATCAGCTGCAGCTTCTCTCTGTGTTTCCTCTATAGGTGAAGGTAGAACGACTCTGTGACCAGATGTGGATCTGAATTCACCTGGTGAGTATTTTCTTCTTTCTGCCACACAGCTGAATAAAAATATATCATGTCATCAGTTTTTAAACAGAAGTGAACTATAACTTGCTGCATATGAGTCTCTAGTGGACAAAAATACAACTGTATAAAAAGGAATATAGTAATGCAGTTTCTTCAACATGTATCCACAGTGGAAATCTTAAAGTAATGACTGACTTTGGCTCCATCTGGTGGTAGAATAAAGAATGACAGTGTGATAGACAGCAGTGTGGCTCTGTGATGTGCAGCTTGTTGTAATGAATGAGCTTGTTGTTGTGTTTGTGTGAAGGTGTTTCTCTGCTATGGATCAGTGTGAGGACAGAGAGGAGGGAGTCCCTCCCTCTAAAAGCTCTCTGTGTGGGGAACATGACAGCCAGACCAAAGCTCAGAGGTGAGATGAGGATCTCTAACTGTCCATCACTGTTCTCCACTCACATCACTCCACCATCATTATTCACACTCAAAGCTCTGTGTGTGTTGTGTTGAAGCCCAGAGCAGCAGCACAGACCAGACTCTGCTGGACCTGGACCTAAACCTGAACCCAGCTGTGTGTCCATGAAGAGTGACTGGTCTATGGGTCGACCTATTACCTTCAAACATGAACACCCATCAGCTGATCGATGGTAAGAATAGAGCAGTCATTGATTTTCTCTTCCTAACGCAGCTGTTATCAGCATTAAAATGTAAAATTCTTTTTAGCGTTATTTTATCTACAGGTCTTTTTTTTTTAGATTTTCAAGGGGCCATATTATACCCTTTTCCACAAGTTAACACAAATAATAATAAAATATATGCTGTATGCTTTGGTCAAAATACCACAAGGATCCAGCACCACAGACCAAACTTGTAATAAACTAGAGTTATCCTCAATGCACAAACTACAGAGGCCCCCAGGGGTCAGTTGGTAGAAAAAGAATATTGATGTGGAAATCTGCACTAACAGACTGAACCGAGGGAACAGACTGGCAAACTGTTCCTGTTTGATGTTTAACCTGTTCTGACCGTCCTGCTCTCTGTGATCACCTCAACTGTGTTTAAACGAAGCTGAACTCACAATAAAGTTGTTCTCATCTGCATATGTGCAACATATTTACATGTTTCTGTTGTAGAGAATGAAATTCTACTGCAGCTTGATTATATTATCCCAGCAAAACTTAATTAAGAAGTAATGACTCAAAAATAGTTCCACAATGAAAGTTGTGCTGCTATCCGGGACGTTACCTGGATGTTCCAGCAACGTCAAAATATGTCTTTACCATCATCAACGGGACTATTTAACTATTCTGCTAATGTTTCTGTATACAGTGTACATTCTGCTATATGTTGAGATTAACAACTTAATATGATCTACTTTCTAAAATGGTCCAGCTGACGTCCTGTCTGACCCGGACGTCTGTTATACGTTTTAAAAACATGTCACTTTCAAGATAATCTTGATTATAAATGATATATAAGCAAACACACAGCAAACACATTAAGTAACTGAGTTAATACAAGACATGTGATCTTTTTACAGAAACACACTGAGTCAATACTGACGTGCAACAGTATGTTATTAAGATAAACAAAACAGTAAAAGACGATCAAAAGTACAACTTCTTGTTAATAATCTAACAATTTGAATTGTTTAACTCTTCAGTTAGGAAGGTAGCTGTGGAAGACTCTGAATCTTGATTGAGGTTTATGGGGACAGTAGTGATAGTTGAAGCAGGATCAGACACCATTTACTATGACAAGGCCCAGATCAGGACAGATGCCAAATAGTCCAGGAGAAGCTGCAGACAGGCATCAATGAGCCTCACACCACCAGGATGGTGAGTCTGCAGCAGCAGGAAGCAACTAAACTAGCAGCTGTATGTGAATCTGAGCAGGAAGCTCAAGTTCACCGACACCAAACTACACACCAACACAACAATGTTCAGGATCAATACTGTAAGTTACACTTGTTTTTATCATTTCTCTGTTTCCATCAGGATCCATCAGCAGAGACCAGATTCTCCTGAACCCAGCTGTGTGTCCATGAAGAGTGACGGCTCTATCTATCGACCTATTGCCTTCAAACATGGCCATCAGTCTGCTGATCAGAGGTCAGACTGTAAAATGTTTGTGTCTGTTATTATCCAACTCTCATAAGAAGACATATCATTGATGTAAAAATTAATTCTTGACCTTAGTGACTAATACTGTTTTTACACACAAGGTTCTCATAACTACAAACACACACACTCCTCCTACAGACGCTTTCCTGAAAACCACAAACTTTATCTGTATAACATTTTTTAAAACAGAGGTACAAAGTCTTTACAGAGACAAATGATCAGAGGTAAGACAGAACAGCTGAGTGTTTTAACTGGATCCACTGTGATAGAACACAACACCTTTAACACTGATGTCATTATTTATTCTAAGACTTCATCTTTTCTTCACAGAGTTCATCAGCAGAGCTCAGAAGTTCTCAGTGGTCAGTCTGTCCAGCAGCATCAAACACACCTGGACTCCATATTTATGGTGTGTAAATGTAAAACACAGCTACTACTGCTAACTACAACAGCCACAGACTAAATACTAAACTACCATTCTGGTCCTAACAGTCTCCATGCTGCACTCTGTAGACCAGCAGGTTTTCAGTCTGTCACAGATGATCTGATGTTGACTTCTACCAGTTAAATTTACATTTTATTCTGTTCCAGCTGCTGGAGGAGAACATCATCAAATTTGTGAAGAATGAGATGAAGAAGATCCAGAAGGTTCTGAGTCCAGATTACTCAGAATGCTTAGAGAGTCAGAGTGAGGATGAGGAGGTGTTGGACGGTGAGGATGAAGAGCAGAGGAGGAGCAGCAAAGAGGCATTTCTGAAGATCACACTGCACTTCCTGAGGAGAATGAAGCAGGAGGAGCTGGCTGACTGTCTGCAGAGCAGTAAGAGGATTTTAACAGATTTAACATGATGGAGAGGAAATGGAGGCAACATGGGAGAGGTTTATATTTCAAACTCTGCTGTTAATATGATGCACACATCTGCATCAGATCTATGAATTCTTCTGAGCTGAAAACAGTCAGAGACTGTTTGTCAACAACTGATGAGCTGAATATATTTCGTAGTGGAAAATATAAACATCTGCAGTTTAATGTTTACATTCTACTAATTTACTGTAGAATCATCTGATTGATTTAATTTGTTTGTTCATTCAGGAACTTGTGCTCCAGAGTGTCGATATAAACTCAAGTCTAACCTGAAGGAGAAGTTCCAGTGTGTGTTTGAGGGGATTGCTAAAGCTGGAAACCCAACCCTTCTGAATCAGATCTACACAGAGCTCTACATCACAGAGGGAGGGACTGCAGAGGTCAATGATGAACATGAGGTCAGGCAGATTGAAACAGCATCCAGGAAACCAGACAGACCAGAAACAACAATCAGACAAGAGGACATCTTTAAAGCCTCACCTGGAAGAGATGAACCAATCAGAACAGTGATGACAAAGGGAGTGGCTGGCATTGGGAAAACAGTCTTAACACAGAAGTTCACTCTGGACTGGGCTGAAGACAAAGCCAACCAGGACATACACTTCACATTTCCATTCACTTTCAGAGAGCTGAATGTGCTGAAAGAGAAAAAGTACAGCTTGGTGGAACTTGTTCATCACTTCTTTACTGAAACCAAAGAAGCAGGAATCTGCAGGTTTGAAGAGTTCCAGGTTGTGTTCATCTTTGATGGTCTGGATGAGTGTCGACTTCCTCTGGACTTCCACAACAATAAGATCCTGACTGATGTTACAGAGTCCACCTCAGTGGATGTGCTGCTCACAAACCTCATCAGGGGGAAACTGCTTCCCTCAGCTCGCCTCTGGATAACCACACGACCTGCAGCAGCCAATCAGATCCCTTCTGAGTGTGTCGGCATGGTGACAGAGGTCAGAGGGTTCACTGATCCACAGAAGGAGGAGTACTTCAGGAAGAGATTCAGAGATGAGGTGCAGGCCAGCACCATCATCTCCCACATCAAGACATCACGAAGCCTCCACATCATGTGTCACATCCCAGTCTTCTGCTTGATCACTGCTACAGTTCTGGAGGATGTGTTGAAAATCAGAGAGGGAGGAGAGCTGCCCAAGACCCTGACTGAGATGTACATCCACTTCCTGGTGGTTCAGTTGAAACTGAAGAACATCAAATATGATGGAGGAGCTGAGACAGATCCACACTGGAATAAAAAGAGCAGGAAGATGATTGAGTCTCTGGGAAAACTGGCTTTTGAGCAGCTGCAGAAAGGCAACCTGATCTTCTATGAATCAGACCTGACAGAGTGTGGCATCGATATCAGAGCAGCCTCAAAGTGCTCAGGAGTGTTCACAGAGATCTTTAAAGAGGAGAGTGGGCTGTACCAGAACAAGGTGTTCTGTTTCGTCCATCTGAGTGTTCAGGAGTTTCTGGCTGCTCTTCATGTCCATCTGACATTCATCAACTCTGGAGTCAATCTGCTGGCAGAAGAACAAACGACATCCTGTTTGTCTAAAGTCTTTAAAGACAAACCTAAACTAAACCATCTCTACCAGAACGCTGTGGACGAGGCCTTAAAGAGTCCAAGCGGACACTTGGACTTGTTCCTCCGCTTCCTCCTGGGTCTTTCACTGCAGACCAATCAGACTCTCCTACAAGGTCTGCTGACACAGACAGGAAGTAGCTCACAGACCAATCAGGAAACAGTCAAGTACATCAAGAAGAAGATCAGTGAGAATCTGTCTTCAGAGAGAAGCATCAATCTGTTCCACTGTCTGAATGAACTGAATGATCATTCTCTAGTGGAGGAGATCCAACAGTACCTGAGATCAGGAAGTCTCTCCACAGATAAACTGTCTCCTGCTCAGTGGTCAGCTCTGGTCTTCATCTTATTGTCATCAGAAAAAGATCTGGATGTGTTTGACCTGAAGAAATACTCTGCTTCAGAAGAGGCTCTTCTGAGGCTGCTGCCAGTGGTCAAAGCTTCAAATAAAGCTCTGTAAGTGGATGGATGACTAGAAAAGTACTTATACGCTATTTGATTATAAACAAGACTAGTTCTAGTATATGGATGGACTGTGTATGGTCAATGTGTGAAACTGTGGCCAATTTTTTTTACAGTCATAGTCAGTGGTAGTGTCTATAATGTGAATTCCTGGATATTAAATGTCCATCTGCAATTTTCTGTGGTGGTCCCAGTAATATTTGTTGTTAAAGTGTACTGAAGTAGCATATCACATGACATGGTTAAGCTACATTTGAGTAAAAAAAAAGGTATAAATGCAGTTGTGAGAACAATACTTTCCACTCATATCTTTGGATGTTTCATTTGAAAGATAACTTATTTTAACATCAATTGTAACTATTCTAATTATTTTTATTTTCTCTTTCATCTGTTTCAGTCTTCAGATGTCTGTAAACATATGGTCCTATTCATATGTTAATGTAGGATTAGCATGCTAAGCTGTGACGTCTTTCAGAGCACAAAAACACTGTAAACACACCCGTCACCTACCCAGCACAGTGCTGTCAAACTATAAACACCACTGCAACAACTTATTTTTATACAGTCTATAGGCTACACACACACAGCACGACAGAGCTATGCTAACCATGCTAGGCATACTAATTAGCTGCTAGCTGCAGTGCAGGCTGGTAAAATGGATCTACTGCCTTTGTTTGTATCCACGGGTTTGTGCTCCTGTCAGTGTCAGAGCCTCCATGTGAGGTGCTTGGTAAACGTGTGTTTTTAAAACTTATTTTGGGGCTGTGCTGAGAGTGACATGTGACTGCTACTTCATCACTCAGTCAGTGAGTCAGTGATAGACATTCTGGGTTATAGGGCTGGTCCATGGCAGGTCCAGCCAAAAATATCAACAAACCTTTAATATTTTATGGAAGGGAAATAACACTTCTTTATTATGTTAATCACTAATTCTTCTTCAGGCTGAGTGGCTGTAACCTCTCAGAGAGAAGCTGTGCAGCTCTGTCCTCAGTTCTCAGCTCCCAGTCCTCTAGTCTGAGAGAGCTGGTTCTGAGTAACAACAACTTGCAAAATTCAGGAGTCAAGCTGTTGTCTGCTGGACTGGAGAGTCCACACTGCACACTGGAAACTCTCAGGTCAGGATACAACATCTATAATTTTGTTATCTTGAACAATGAGAATAAAGCTGACTCGGAGAGAGATTTTAACAGTTGATCATTTGCATGCTGCTTTATATTCAGATCAATGTCAATTATTCTGCACAACATCTGTAGGATTCTGGTACTTATGTGTTATCAATCTTTTTATATTTCAAGTCTTTCAGGATGTCTGGTCACAGAGGAAGGCTGTGCTTCTCTGGTCTCAGCTCTGAACTCCAACCCCTCCCATCTGAGAGAGCTTGACCTGAGTAACAACAACTTGCAAAATTCAGGAGTCCAGCTGTTGTCTGCTGGACTGGAGAGTCCACACTGCACACTGGAAACTCTGAGGTCAGGATACAGCATCTATAATTTTGTTATCTTGAACAATGAGAATAAAGCTGACTCAGAGAGAGATTTTAACAGTTGATCATTTGCATGCTTCTTTATATTCAGATCAATGTCAATTATTCTGCACAACATCTGTAGGACTCTGGTACTTATGATTAAAAAACATTGTGTTATCAATCTTTTTATATTTCAAGTCTGTCAGGATGTCTGGTCACAGAGGAAGGCTGTGCTTCTCTGGCCTCAGCTCTGAACTCCAACCCCTCCCATCTGAGAGAGCTTGACCTGAGCTACAATCATCCAGGAAAGTCAGGAGAAAAACTTCTGTCTGCTGGACTGGAGGATCCACACTGGAGACTGGACACTCTCAGGTATGGACAGACAGTTGGTTACTCTCATGTATGGACAGATAGGTGGATACTCTCAGGTAAAGAACTTTTATGCTGAACATAAAAGTTCATTCTTGATCATGGATGTAATAGTTTGAAGGTCATGTAATGTGAGTGAAACCTCTGGAAAAAGCTAGTAAGTTGACATAAAGTTATTCTTTTGTTAAACTTTCATGTTCTCATGGTGTTGTAGGAGCGTTAATACTTTATTAATGAATTACCTCGTCATTAGGGCACCACCTCCTTTTTGGTTAGGATTTGTTAGTGCCAGGAGGAAGCACTAACCCTTGTTCAGTTTAATCAGTGAATCAGTCTTACAGTCGTACGTTCTTGTCCCAAACAGTGACCTCTGTTTACTGCAGCTCAAAGAAACAACCAAACACTTTTAGGATAAATGAAGACATTGATTAATAGCTAAACGTCTTGAGGATACATGATAAAGCATAGATAATATAACATATACAGATAATATACAGAACATTATAAATAAAAAGAAAGTAAAATAAATAAATAAATAAATAAGGCCTAAGAATGATAAAAATTAATAAAGAAAATTATTCAGCAAGAGTGGCTCGAAGTGCGTGACTCGAGGCTTAACGTGTTGTACCGGGGAATGCTGAGGGGAAAAGCTAATTCAACTTCTCTAAATAAATTCTTTCATTTTAACGTTATTCGACATCAACCTTTGATCACAAAGCCATGTTATGCCTTACTGTTGAGGTGTGTCGTCGTGGTAGAAGTGTCATCTTGGCAGGTCCAGAGTTGTTGGTGCAGCATCACCAGCGGTGTTGCAGTGGAAGAGCCCGGATCAGCTGTGGGCTGTGGCGCATCTCAGTGGATGCAGAGGCGTTGAATGCCGGTAAAGAATCAGGCTGTTTCAGGCTGCTCTGAAAGAGTCTTTAGGCCGGCTTCACTTCTGGTTTTCAATATTGCTCTCAGAGAGCAGGTTCAGTTTCAAACCTTCTTCTTCTTCTTCTTCTTCTTCTTCTTCTTCTTCTTCTTCTTCTTCTTCTTCTTCTTCCTTCTTCTTCTTCTTCTTCTTCTTCTTCTTCTTCTTCTAATTTCTAAAATCTAATTCTGAGTTTTTACACGCAAAAACTCACACTTCAAGTCACTGTTGCCTATTATTTCACATTAAGCTGTAAACACATTCCTGTCATAATGTCCAAGCGTTCATGATATTTCTAATTAATAATGGTCCTGTCAGCTTGTATCATATTTGTAAAACCATTAAAGAAACAGCTGAGCAGTTTACACAATCCATGATAAGTCAGTTCTTCTAATAACAAACATTAACCTTCATATTAACACTTCATGCTGTCTAAGCATACAACCTTCATTAGTTCAACTTTCTCAAACTGTCTACACATCTTAAACCATCTACTGAAATAAAGTTTAATACTAAAGTGAAAGGAAATAAAGTTCTGCAACACTTATGTGATTAGATTACTTTCAGAAACATATTTAAATATAAGTTGACATAACTCTTACTTCATAATATAAAAGCATTCAATGTGACTATTGTTTAACAATAAAAGAAAACTTTAAACTCAAATCCTTCAAATATTATCTTTACATTCCTATTATTTTAGGAACTTCAATCTTTGAGCCAAACTACTCGTCTAATTTAACTACTAAAATATGATTGTCTATGAGGTTAATAGATCACAAGTTAAACACTTAAAATACAAATACATGGTTATTAAACATTCATTAACTCTTCACGTAAGGAAATTTAACTCTTGTCAATAGAGGGCAGTGTTGTTACCTGTAGTCTTACCTGAAGTCTTATATCTCTTTAGTAGATAGTCATACATATATGAAAGTTATACCATTCTTCTTGTATTTACACGACGAATAACATGATATAAGTTGCATAATGATTAGACATTTAATTTACATGAATTTCAGGTTTGCCTCAGATTTGCAAAGGGGGCTTCACAAAGTCCTCAGGAATGTGGATTAGTTTATGGCTTTGTTGATAAGAGTCTGTCTTCCATCTATAAGGTGGGAGTTGTTTTCCTCCGGTCCAAGTGGCCTTTAGGGTCATTTCATGCTTTTAGTTTGTGTTGTAATTCAATTTATCGAAATGGTTTCAAGGAGGTCTTCCTGAGTCTGTTGATCATCACTGATTGAACCCCCACTTGGAGGGTTACAAAGGTCAGTTCTGTAGGCCGAGGGTCCGCTCTTACAAACTTAGGAATCCAGAGAGTCTGTCTCTTATCAGTGGTGTTTTCTCCCAGAAGCCAAAGGAAGCCAGGCTTCCCCTGCTTTTTTAGACTGCAGTTGTCATTTCAATAAAAACACTTCGTTTAACAGTTTCGGTTATTCTGTGCTGTTGTTGTCATCTCTTCCCCATTTCTCATTGAGTATTTTACAATGAATGAAACAGCGCCCCTCTAAATGTTATGTGGTGAATGTGTGGTGAAACACTATATTGTACATCTACTGTAGACTAATGTCAGTCCGTGGGGAGGCCAGACTGAAATTGGCATCCCTTGGTGAAAAAAAATTGAAGGATTAACCAATCAGATGAGGCTACCCTCATGCCACTGCCAATCTGTGATTGGTCAGAACTATACCAAGGGAAACCAGCCAACCTTTGGCCTCTCACCAATCAAATCATAGCATGTTATCAACGTCATTGATAACTGTTAGCCATTTGATATCACCGTTAGCAACATTAGCAAGTGTAGTTATGGAGGGTGGAGATTTGGAGTTTTTAGTAAAAAACAATTTTACTAAACTACCACTACAGCAGCAACTCAAAATTATGTCTGACGGCAGGCCAACACCCAAACTAGAGCTGCGTATGGAGAGGAAAAAAGGCGGGATTCAGACATTCAATGAGGAAAATTATGTTCGCAAGGAGTGGCTAGCTGGTAGCGCTAAACTTCAGCGGTTATTTTGCTGGCCGTGTCTTTTCGACAAGGATTCGTGCTCACTGAATAATACATGGGCCAGTACAGGATTCATGGACCTTGTCAACCTGTCACGGGCAATTGAGAGGCACGGTAAATCAAAGAGTCACATAGATTGTGCTGTGAAATTGAAGCTTTTTGGGCGTCAGGATTGAAGAGGCTCTGGACTCGGTGAGAACCATCAGCACAAAGAAGCACAATGAACAAGTGAAGAAGAACCGGGATATTCTGATGAGACTCATTGTTGCAGCCTTGTACCTTGCGCGCCAAGAACAAACATTCAGGACAATGAGGCCGCTGGCAGCTCAAACGGGGGCAATTTTGTGGAGCTGGTACATACATTTGCAGAGTTTGACACTACACTTTCAGAGCACTTGGGATCGGCTTCCTCTTCAAATAGGGTGAGTGAAATGCACACCCCCTTCTCCCTCTATGGCTTTACTGTTGACTGAACTGCCCATGTAGCTATGTGTGCAGTTTTTGATGTGGTCATATTGCTTAATGTGCCATGCTTGCCTGGGTTTAGCTGAATGTGTTAGTCAGTCCGTGGAAATAGACTGAAGTTTTATTGTGGTTGTTAACGCATATAAAATCAGCACCACGGACAGCACTCATAGGGCCAGGTTACCTGAATAGATGATATTTGTTTTGATTGTTTATGGCCTCTGCAGGTCTGTTACTGGGTTGTTATGTGTTTTAGGTCATGTTGTATAATGAACATTTGGTCTAGTTTTAAAGGATAAGGAAGTATGGAGAGTATTTGTGTATTTCAAGCACATACAACGGGGCTTATAAGTCATGTGTTTGATACATGTAGACTACTGATACTTTATGATGTAGCCGAAAAATAAAACTTTAAACGTCTCCTGATTTAATTTGTGAATGAATGCTTCTTTTATTCATTATCGGATCTGTACTGTGCATTAAGCGGCCGGTTATGCATTTGGGTGGGGGGGGGGCATAAATTAATAAGAACATGCATAAATTGATAAGATGTTTAGGACTGTGTGTGTGTGTGTGTGTGTGTGTGTGTGTGTGTGAGAGAGAGAGAGAGAGAGAGTGAGTGTGTGTGTGTGTGAGAGTGTGTGTGTGTGTGTGTGTGTGTGTGTGTGTGAGTGTGTGTGTGTGTGCACGGGCGCGTGTCGGTGATACAATTTGATACAGTTTTATGTAAAATGACAGCGGCATGCTAATAGCTCATCTGGTTACATTACTCTGGCTATTAAAGCAGCAACGTAGTCTTTCCTGTCTCTCTTGTCTCACTTGGCTTCCTCAAAAGTTTTCCCTACGACACTGTCTCTTATTTTCCTTAAGAATCAAAGATTGGTTACCAGAATTAAAGAACAAGCGGTTGTCCTCCTACAGTGTCCCTGAACTCATCAGAGGAGAGTCCATCTATTATTTTATTAAACATGTATTTATTGTTCATTCTAAAGAAGTTCACTTGTATCATTTAGAACTTTCTAACTTGTTGTTGTTGTTTCTTATTGTGTCTTTCAACTATTATTTTTATTATAATTATTATATATTGAAACCAAATAAATGAACAGCCTTAAAGGTTCATTTATTCTCTAACTCTGAAATCTTGATATTGAATTATTGAAGTCAAGTCAGTTTTATTTATTCAGCCCCAAATCACAGATTTCCTGTTTGACTCCCTCAGAGCCTCAAGTTGGATTAAATGACACATTACAAGTTGAATTTTGTAGTTTGACTGATCTGTTAAGAGGTTACTGTAGTTATGCAGTGATGTTTAAAAGAACTTTATTACTTGTCATTGATGTTTTATTTAGATATTATTATTATTATTATTATTATTATTATTATTATTATATTTTGTATAATTGCATTAAAATGTTTTAGTGTCTTATAGCTGCATTTATTCTCTGATAACTTAATTTTCACCTTGAAGTAAAGTCTCCTTTAATATTGAAGTCATGACAGGCTCTATCCTCAGCACAACATGCAGAGGTCAATATTTAATATTCTGATTCATCATGTCTGAGGACATATTTGTACATCACATCTTCTTCTTCACGTCTTTTCCTCTCAGACTTCAGTGAAAGAATCCAGCAGACAGTTGAGACAGATGAGTTGCAGCCTGTTTCTGTGTCACTCTGACAAACTGAGGAACACTGCTTCATGTTGAACAGCAGTTAGGACTCATGTTGGATAGAAAATCATTCTGACTGTGTTTCTTCCTCCAGGTTGGACCATGGTAGAGAGCTCAGGTCAAGACTTTATCTGAAGAAGTGTAAGTGTGGATTTAATCTGATTCATGACAACTAAACAGCACACAGTCAGTTTCTCTTTAAATACAAAGTTGGTCTTTGTGGTTTTTATTCATTAAAACATTACTGACAAAATGTGTCATTAAACTTTATAGAAATGAACAACAGATCAGAACTTAAACAGAGAATAAATCCATCAGGTGTGTCAGATGATAAACTGCTGCTGTGTTGTTTCTTCTTCTCTTCATCAGATTTCTGTGAACTCACACTGGACACAAACACATTAAACAGAAACCTCAAACTGTATGACAACAACAGGAAGGTGACATATGTGAGAGAGAATCAGTCATATCCTGATCATCCAGACAGATTTGACTACTGGGAACAGCTGCTGTGTAGAAATGGTCTGACTGGTCGCTGTTACTGGGAGGTCGAGTGGAGAGGAGGAGTTTATATATCAGTGACTTACAGAAGAATCAGCAGGAAAGGAAACAGTGTTGACTGTAGGTTTGGACATAATTATCAGTCCTGGAGTCTGAGCTGCTCTGATGATGGTTACTCTGTCTGGCACAATAAGAATTACACATCCATCCCCTCCTCCTCCTACTCATCCTCCTCTTCCTCCTCCTCCTCCTCCTCCTCCTCCTCTGTCTCTAACAGAGTAGCAGTGTATGTGGACTGTCCTGCTGGCACTCTGTCCTTCTACAGAGTCTCCTCTGACACACTGATCCACCTCCACACCTTCAACACCACATTCACTCAGCCTCTGTGTGCTGGGTTTGGGCTCTGGTCTCTTGGTTCCTCAGTGTCTCTGTGTCGTCTGTCTGAGGAAGAGTCTCCTCCTGTGTAGACAAACAGTCACACTGCTGACTGAAGACAGCTGCTGAAATCACTGTTCACTCTGTTCACCAGTGAACAACAGAAACTGGAAGTGACAGCAGCTTCCTGTGTTTAAATGTTGATGGTGGACGAGGTTTCACTCTGGCTTCATTTGGATCACTGACTGTGCTTTAATGTCAGAATATTGTTTCTATTAGAAGTAGTGAAATGATCTCCTCTGGGCTGAATTTATGTGTAAAAACTGTGTTGACTCTGATTGACTTCAGTAAAGTTTTCTTGGAGCAGCATCTAGTAGCTGTTAGTGGCTGTTAGTTATTCCATTTTATCAGGATCTTAAAGTGAAGTTTTTCCTGAAAATGTCCAGCAGACATCCCAGTCTGTTTGACATCAGCTCAGTTTGTGTTAAATCATGAACATCAACGTATGTTTCTATCTGATGTAATGTGTCTGACATGTATGTATATAATAACATGTATGGGTTGCTTTCCTTTAGTTTTTCTTGCCTCTGCAGGTGATGTAAATATTGTCTTGTAAGCTCATGTTTGCTGGGCAGCTTTGGCTGTTTTACACTTGAATAAAAATATTCATTCACTACTTATTCAGAGAACATCACTTGTTTTTTACATGGATGTGTAATGTTATACTACTTCTACTTCTACTACACTACTTGTGTTTTTCTCTCATTAGAACATTTATGACAGAATGAATTCAGCAAACATGATCTTTACAGATGTTACATATATTTCTCACATTGTGATGTTTTACAGTCCTTCTTTATTTGACATTGTTGTTTTTAATCATTAATTAATGTTTAAGATAAAATGAACAAAGAGAGAAATAAAAAGAGTCTGTCAGACGTCCAATACGTTTTCTCAGGAAACAGGACTGAGTTCACCTGTACTGAAACATCTGGCCCAAGTTTCCTGTATGTTGGTTAGTTTGTGGTGATTTGATGAAACACAGCTGTGTTTGGGAAGTCGCACCATGTGAGCAAAATATAAGCTATAAAAATAATCAGAGCTCTTGATGCTTTACATCCTTTTTAAATGTGATCGAATCATCAAACATTTAAAGATCAAAGAAATACAATTATTAATTAAGAAATGTAACAATATTTTTTTACTTTGAGTTTTACAATTTATAATTTAAAAGCAAAATAATTAACTTATTATAATGAAATTACAATTAAACACGTTAAAAGTGTTTAATTTAGTTTCTAATAATTCAAGTTCCACTTTCCTCTATTTTAGAAACCAGTGATGGAGGCATATCCACGGCCACCAGGGCCCCAATTCATCAATATTCATATTTATTTAAACATGTTTCATTTTCAATAGAATTAGAACAGGAAGTTTAGATTTTACAGTTAAAATATTCAAATATGTCACTAACATCATGCAAGTGATAATAATAACTTTATTTACAACATGTTTATTTACAATAAGTACAACATGTATATAGAAATTATTTACAAAAATGTATTTTCCACATTTTCTTTATTATTCATTCTGTTATAGTTTGAACATGAAGTTAAAATAGTTCAGTTTTAGTATATTAATAGAATAGTGATATATGTATTAATAGTGTATAAATGTCCACACAGACAAATAATAATGTATTTTTACTGTTTTACATGAAGACATATTGTTACAGATGTATTGATCAGATAAGTGTGTGTATGGCTCCAGGCTGATGATGAAGATGATGATGATGAAGATGTGGTGCAGGTGATCAATCAGAGCTGGAGATTGATCCAGGAGGACATCAGCAGGGTCAGAATCATTGATCATTGATCAGATATCAGATATCCAGTAATCACAGACACGTCAGGTCTCACATTAATGAGTTTACCAACAATCACAGCTGGAAATCATGTTGCTATATGTGACCATATGTGATATTTACAATGTGATGTTACTGTAGTGCAGAGAAATATTAATATTATAGAAACACCATAGAATATTATATTATAGAGTAATATTGTAGAATGATTACAGATATGTTATATAAATACAATGGAAAAGGAAAGTAGGCTGCTATAAAGTCCAATAAAACAATAAAAACCTAAATCCTTTTTATTCATTGTTAATTGTACTTTGGTCATAAGAACTCAGCTGCCCATCATAAATTAAAATTTATTAATCCAACATGTTATATCCTGTATATTCATATCGTTAATAATAATTATAATAATCTTTATATCTGTTTTCTAAACAAAGTTCATGTGCTTTAATAAAGTTAATAATATTAGTGCAGCAGCTGTTCAGGCTGATTGATGCTTCAACACATAGAAACATGAATCCAGTTGATTGAGGTGTGAATGAGTTTAAACAGCAACAACATGAAAGAAACTAACAGTCTATTAAACACAGATGTTCACAACTGTAACAGTGAATCTTTTCTCATTTCAAGTAGAATGAAGCTGCATTTAAAATAAAATACATAACTTTTGATAAAATGTGCATCCTAAAATAAAGTGTATTGATCATATCAGGCTCTGAGATGGTTTATTTTCTGTGGCTTCAGTTGGGATCATTTGATATATTTGCTCCAAAGATTTGTTTTTATATGAGACAAACTGGTTTTGAGCTGCTGTGGGAAGCAGCCTGAGAGTCTGACTGTTGTTGATTAAAAGCTGTTCTCACTGTCTAGTTTTCATGTTTTACACTGCAGACCACTGATTGGTCATTTATCTCATTCACAAGCTTCCTGTTCCAGAGAAATCTTTCCCTCGTTCTCTCTCCTCACTGTCTCTCTCTCAACTTACCTGACTCACCTACTATAAACTGTAATATTCTCTCCTCTAATATCTCTGATGGTCACATGACTCCTCTCATATTAATCATGCAGCTCTTTGCTTTATTTAACTTCATGTCAAAGTGTTTCCTCTTTATTTGTGTCACAGTGCAGCTGCTCTGATGGATTCATGTTTTCTAATAGTTTCAGTTCCTCTAATAGAACTACTGACACTGATAAACGTGTCTGCTGCTTTCTGATTCTTCTTTTCACTCTTTGGGAACATTTCTGTGAATGAAACGGAGCAGAACAGGTCGTCTTATACGGACATTTAGGATGAAATCTCAGGAAGGTTCAGCTGCTCATTGAACAGGTGACGTTCATGAAACCAGAGATTCACAAAGAGTTTAACAGAGTTTGTTGGAACAAACCTCACAGAGAAAAACGTCAGAGAGGTTGAGGAGAAGAAAATGTTCTTACATGAGATCTGATATGAAGAGTTTCAGGACTCTTCCTCCATATTATCATCAACTGTGTTCCTACAATCATCAATTGCACAATTATTCAGTCTAAATAAGTGTAAACTCAGACCTGCTGTCTGTCAAACATCTCAGCTACAGTTTGGTTTCATTGACAGAGGTTCAGTCCTGTAGACGCTCTGCCGTCTCATATTTTATCTGTAAAAGGTTTGTTTCTCCATATTATCTCATATTATCCTTTATAAACTGCCCTCTAGTAATTATAATCTCATCATTTTAACTTTAATGACTTTGTGTTCTTGTATATGTAGATGTCTGCTAATGTGCACAATCTTATCTTTAGTTTTCTCTCTTTCATCCTTTGAATGTTCTTTCTCCTTTTCTAACGGAGTAACGTCTGCCTCAGAGACCCTGTTTCAGCCCCGATGATGGTTTCTCCTCTTCATCACATTATGCTCTTGTTTCTGTCTTTATCACTTTGTATCTTTTGCATTTGAGCAAACAAATAAAAATCTGAATCAAATCTAAAGTGTGAATCTGAAAAGTGTCTACAGATCAGTGCAGAACAGTAAAAGTGTGACAGAAATAAAACTCTTGATTTCCGTCAGTTTCCTCTGTAAACATCAGGAGGTGAAACACCTGAAGTCATGATCCACCTCACCTGGATTAATGAGTGTGTGTGTGTCTACAACATGTTCTTTCAGTCATGTGATCTGAACGTCATCTGGACGAACATCTGATCATTTATCTCAATATGCTAATGAGGTGGGCGGAGCTGTTGTTAATGATCATGTCTCAGGTGATTATATGTGTATTAATACTAATGACGACCGTTCATTTGACTGAAATCTGCAC
The DNA here is from genome assembly GCF_963924715.1 of Thunnus thynnus. Lineage (NCBI taxonomy): Eukaryota > Metazoa > Chordata > Actinopteri > Scombriformes > Scombridae > Thunnus > Thunnus thynnus. The sequence continues at coordinate 819,778 of NC_089534.1, read as the reverse complement.
ATGTACGAACAAATCTTCATCAGTGACTCTTTAAAGTGAACTGACAGTGAATCATCGTCATCATCACTGACTGAATCAGTAGATATTGATCTGTGTTCGTTTCCTCGTTAAAGGTCAAGGTCACTTTTAACGTCTTCCTCAGCAGAAACTCTCAGAAACATCATGATGTGATAAATAAGACAGCTGAGCTTAGTTTTGTTCTGTTCTGAACTGAACCAGAGCTGCACATAAGCATCATTTTATCAATTAATAGATCAATAATTCTCTTTTCAAAATGTCAGAAAATAGTGAAAATGTCCAAAACCCCAAAATGTTCAGATTACTGTCATGTATGATGAAGAAAAGCAGTAAATCATCACGTGAGAAGCTGAAACCAGCAGATTGTTGCTTTAAAAAATGACATAAAGTTAATTTTGTGTCGATGGACTAATTGATTAATGATTGCAGCTCTAAACTGAAGGTGACAGTTTGAAGTGAAGACAGAATCAGCTGGACGTCGGGACGTTTGAACGGTGATGCGTTCACTTAGCTCAGGAAAAAACAACATTCAGTGATCATCAATCTTTGAAGTGAACAAAGTGATTCCTGATTTCCACTTTTATTTTCAAGCTTTGATTCTTCTGCAGATTATTGAAGAGTTTCAATTTACATCTGAGAAGCTGAAACCAGACTAGATTTAACATTTCTGCTTGATCAATAACAGTTTTCTGTCAGACTAATAACATGGACGGCAGGTTTCAGGTCATGTGAGCAGCTCTTCTTCATCATCTTCATAATAATCTGAGCTGCAGATGTTGAACGTGTCTCTGATCAATAAAAACAGAAATATAAACGTCACTCAGCTGCTCTGTTTCAGTTTGTCTGCACGTCTCTGATCTGGTGATTTTTTTTTTTTTCAGGATTTTTTAAGTGTTTGTTATTGTCGTACTCATTTCAGCCACAAGGGGGCACAAGTTCACCACTACCATGTTCTACTAGGACTGAAAGCGCTCATGTTTTCTTCCAGGTGAGTTTTAACTTCTCCACAAGCTCTAAACACAAGATACATATATGTACGTTATGTAACATTACTGTCATGTCTTTCTTTTGGACAGAAAAAACACACAATAAGTTTTAAAGGTTTTAAACAACAATGACGAAATCTGATCTTTTTTTCCACCTGTTCTTGAGTCATAAACACAGGAGAGAAAAGAATTTAGATCAGACTTACTTCAATACAGACCAGAGCAATGGGAGCATTGTGGGTAATGTAGTGACTCTGTTGTTGACAGGGTGGAGGTGATAGTGACCTCTGACCTCTGAGGGCTGCAGGTCTGATTCTACTGACTTTATTCACCAACTAGTCCAAACTGAAACACATCAGTTTATTTTATCATCAAATCAACTGAAGTTATTAAAAATAAAACATTAAATTATAATTCTCTGTTAGATAATATAAACTAAAGAGTTTCACATCTTTTAAAATAAGATAATTGTCTTCTTCTCTAAGCCTCAAGCCTCTCAGTGTGCGTTTCTATGGCAACGGCTGACTGAGAGCCGGTGTTGCTAGGAGACGACAAAACATTCATCACTTACAGGACTGATTGTGTCGATGTGGATCAGTGTTTCCCAAAGTTCAGTGTCACAACCCGGCTCAAGGCTGGACAAAGGAGGGGAGACCACACATGAGTTGTAACTAAAAATAGATTTATTGTACATAACTTAAAGATAAATGAAACTAAACACAACCAAAGTCAACATGGTGGAAGCCAGAGGGGAGAGGACAGCCTCCAGTTTATATAGAAGCTGGTCTGTCCAGTTGAGCTGAATCACCCTGACGACCAAACTCCGCCCACCAGGCTCCTGCAGGTAGAGGACAAAGAGTCTGTCCAGAGAGGGTCGTCACACCAAGATGACATCCTCAAATGTCTTGTTTTGTCCACAAAGATCTTCAGTTTACTGTCATAGAGACTAAAGAAACCAGAAAATATTCACACTTAAGAAGCTGGAATCAGAGAATTTGTTCTGACGGACCAATCAGAACACACTAGTCAGTCCGAAACAGTTATACAGCAGCAATAATCAATAATCACTCCAAAACATAACAACAGGCCTAAATATGTCTCTCTGTGATATTAATAACACGTCTGAAAATACTTTGACTTCTACTAAAAACAGAAGTCTGTTTGTTCATTAAATGAACTTTTTAAGCTTCAGTTCAGTTGTTTCTGTTTCCTCTTTAACACTGAATCCTTTTACATTGTTGCTCAGATTAAATATGTTCATTTGTAATTATTAAGACAAGAATGTGTGTAAATCTTAGACATGTGATTCAGTATTGATCATCATTTCGTCTGTTTATAAATTGTCCCATAGTTTGATTAGAGAAGTTACCAGATAAACCAGATTTCTGAAAACAGGAAGTTAACAGCTAAACTAGAACATTTATTAGCTGTTAGTCAGAAGTTAATCTGTGATAAACGTCTCAGAGCTGAACATAAAGCTGCTGATCACAATGTTCGATCAGCAGAGAACTGATCAACACACTGAGGAATAAATCACATAAAGTCTGTTTTTATCCAACCAGCAGCTTCTTGGTTGTTTGTCTCGGAGCCGGATTAAAGCCGGATCTTCCTGTTTCACATAAAGTCTGAACCCGTGTTGTGTTTCTGACACACTTCTGCCGATAAGCGAGTTTCACTTAAAGTCACAAAGTTTTGAATCGAGTTTGTCGAAGCTGTTAAACGTTTCTAACGTGTGTTGAGTCAGTTAGCTTCGTTTAGCTTTAAAGCTACATGTTCATATAAACATGTAAATACACATAAACCGCGTCACAACAACAATATTTAACCAATAAACTGTTTTTATTTCTCACCTTTTACAGTTTTCAGATGTTCAGAAATCAAAACAACATTCAAATCGACCCGCTGTCAGAGCTGCTTTTAAACTTCCTGCGGCGGCTCTGATTGGACGATTAGAAGACAACAATATCAACGTCACTTCCGCTCTGACGCTCATGTCCTCACAGCGCCGCTGCAGGCTGGAGGCTGTACTGCACCCTGATAGTATTTCTATTACACTGTATTTATTATAAAGAATATATAACAGAATTTATTATACAGTATTTATAATAAACAGTGTTTATGTGTCAATATTCTGTCTCATTCATTTTATTTCTCTTAGTTTTATCCAGACAGCTGCTGGGTTGTTTTCTTCAGGATGTAATATTTTATATGACTGTACTGCAGTGTTTTCACTCTATTATTGTGATGTATTTATGAGACATGATATGTTTATGTGTTATGTGTTTTATGTTGTTTGTCTGTAATCATCGTTGTTGCTGCCGCTCTCAGCCAGGACTCTTAAAAAGAGGTTTTTCATTTCAATGGTTTTACTGGTTAAACAGAGTTTAATGTTTGTCTCCAGTGTGTCTGAGGACACAGATGTTATAATAATGAATCATAATAATGAAGAACAGAAAGAACAATTTATTTTTGCACATATCACAGAGATACAACAGACTGCATTAATGCATCTCAACACTTTTTATTTCCTTGTTGGAATAAAAGACAAACATCAGACTTTATGATCCAACTGATAAAGATTCATATTGTCTGTTGATATTTGACTTTTGTTCCAGATTCTTCGTTCCAAAGTTCAGAGCTCTGTGATCAGATTTCCTTAAAGAACGATTCAGGTTAAAGATGAATACAGAGTGTTGAGACTGTTTGAGAATCAAAAAACCTTAAATACTTAAAAATCTCATCTGTTTTTGACATGCTGTATTTTATAATGTTTGTAACCTTGTAATGTTGTGTTATCATGACCAGGTCTCCCTGATTTTAATCTCAAGAGACTTCCTGGTTAAATAAAGGTTTTTAAAAATCTTCCTGCTCTCGGTTTCATGTTTGTTCCTCTTCTGGTTGGTTTCCTGTTGAAGCTGCGGATTAACTTCATCTTCACTCATCAGCTTGATTCAGATGATTTTCAGCACTTAAAGGTAACGTAACCAACAGTTTTCATCATGTTTGTGTTAAAATGATGTGATAACAGTAGAGATGGTTGTTATAGTGATGAGTTATGTTGATTTGTTGGCTGCATTCAGGGTTTCCGGGTTCATTAAAAAGTCTGAAGTCCAATAATCTGAATTTTAGGCCTTAAAATGTCTTAAAGGTCTTGAAGATTGATCGTTTTACAAAGTTGCATTAACTTCAGTCTCGCTGTGAAATCTGTTTCTGAGAAAAAAATGTATCGATCCACGCCGTAACAAAACTACAACACGAAACCAACATAGGAGTCTTATCAATGTAGCAAATGCATCGTTATGATTCATGAAGGGCAAAACAAGTAATAAAGATCAGAGATTTGGTTGATGGATCAGAGCGAAGCTTCTCCTCACAGAACCAAAGAGTCTGATTAACTAACAGTTAAATGTCGTTCAGACTCTACAGAATACTTTACTTTAGTTTCAGTTCCAGTCAGACTTTAGATGGAATTCATTTTAAATACGAGGACGCATCACTGTGTAATGATCTCTGCTTTCATTATTATGATTATTGTCTCATCCAGAGAGGTGCAGGTTTACTCTGAGGGGGGTCACAGTCAGATCTGGTCTCCACTAAAATGGTCCTTTTAAGTCTCGAGGAACAAAAATCACCTTCTGCATTAAAATAGTTCTTGATTTGAGATAATGTTGGTTAAATAATCTGCTTTTGAAGTTATGATTATTTATTCTTGTATAACATTACAACTATAAGCTAGTGGTGCTATTGAGAATAACTCCCACTAGAACCAGTGTGTAACACAAACTGGTGGGACTGGAGTTTGATAGTTGTTGTGAGGACATTTCATTCATCCAGACTGTTTGTTCTGTGTTGAGTTGTTAGACTTTGAAGGTGGTTTTGTGAGTTTTAGAACAGCAGAACTCAGGTTTAACATTGTTTAACCAGCTTTAATGATCTAAATCATATTGTGATGTTTTGTAAAACTGTTTAATTTATAGAAACTGTTTGACGTCTCTTAACAAGGTTTCACACTCAGTTTATTATGAAAACCTGATGGAAACCTGATGGGGATCCCTGAGACCACATCTCATCAAATACGGGTCTGCAGGCTGATGTGCATCAGTTTACTGCTGTAGAGTGTCTGAAGTTGAGCCAGTGATTAGAAACATTCAGTTTCCTTTCAATAAACGTCTGAGTTGAACATCTTGTTTTAGTGTTTAATATGTTTGAAGGGATTTTATTCTGTTTTATTCATCAGTGAAACATTCTGGAAATTCAGAGCCAGTGAAACTGGTTTGGTGTTTAGAGCGATAAATAGAGTTTGTTTGTTTGTTTGTTTTTAAAATGACGGCAAACTGTGTTTTATCAACGCATTTTTCAGTTCCTCCAAGTGGAAAAACCTCATTACCGTAATAAAACACGTGTTTGCACAGGAGGAAGTAACGTGGCGGCTGGTTTGACCGCAGTAGAAAACACTTAAATTAGGTTAATTAACTGATTAACTTTACAAGTAATTCTGGGACTTTGATTTTCCTTCATATCCTTTGTACTTTTTACCAGTTTGGATGTGAAATACATCTTAAATTGCATCTTATTGGTCCAAAAAAGGTCTGAACTTGTTGAAACTCTGTGCTTTGGTGGAATGAACAAAACTACAGAAAAAACAAGAAAAGCTTCGTTTTGCTGAAACTGAAATTCAACCTCTTCAAATGTTTATTTGTTTAATTCTGTGGTTCATGTTGAGGCTCCACTTTGTGGTGGTCTGTTAGTTATGCTTAATTAACGAGATTAATTTGTATATTTTACATGAGAATATAGAGAAGAATAATATCCAGCTCAGACTTCTGGTTTAATGACAATATTAATGAATATTAATGAATATTAACATGTAATATGTTCATCAATAGATCAGATTCATGTGTTTGGTCATTACAGTCATTCTCAAACAGAAAACTTTCCCCAAATATAAAATACAGAACACAACTGACACTGGGTGTTAAAGGGTTAAAGTACAATGATACTGATTTTTACATGTTATATTAATAAATATTTACCTTTAAAAATATCATTTCAAGTCAATCATGTTGTTTAAATAAATGCTTTGTAGTCAGTTAATTAATTGATCATAAACAGTAAAATCTGCTGCAAATACATCAGCAACAGTATTGCTGGGCAGCAGTTTCATGACAAAGTGGAGATAATGTATTTTGGTAAAGGAAGGGTTAAAGCTTTCAGTTGTTTAAATATTCCACATGTTTTGCTCCTTTTTGTCCACATCAGACAGACAACAATGACATTAGTTTGTGGACAGATGAACATCAGTTTCCAGGTAAATCAGAATACTGCGGCACTGTGAGATTGTTTAATGTCCTCACAGAGAGTCTTGGCAGGTTCCTCCTGTGTGTTTGGAGCTGAACTCTGCTGCAAGGTTCACTGGTTTAATATCATCTTTATGGTTTTGGACTTTGACTGTGAAGTTATGAGAGAGTGACAGCGTCCTCAGATTGATGATGAAGGACTGATGAAGGAGAATCAGCTGCAGCTTCTCTCTGTGTTTCCTCTACAGGTGAAGGTAGAACGACTCTGTGACCAGATGTGGATCTGAATTCACCTGGTGAGTATTTTCTTCTTTCTGCCACACAGCTGAATAAAAATATATCATGTCATCAGTTTTTAAACAGAAGTGAACTATAACTTGCTGCATATGAGTCTCTAGTGGACAAAAATACAACTGTATAAAAAGGAATATAGTTAATGCAGTTTCTTCAACATGTGTCCACAGTGGAAATCTTAAAGTAATGACTGACTTTGGCTCCATCTGGTGGTAGAATAAAGAATGACAGTGTGATAGACAGCAGTGTGGCTCTGTGATGTGCAGCTTGTTGTAATGAATGAGCTTGTTGTTGTGTTTGTGTGAAGGTGTTTCTCTGCTATGGATCAGTGTGAGGACAGAGAGGAGGGAGTCCCTCCCTCTAAAAGCTCTCTGTGTGGGGAACATGACAGCCAGACCAAAGCTCAGAGGTGAGATGAGGATCTCTAACTGTCCATCACTGTTCTCCACTCACATCACTCCACCATCATTATTCACACTCAAAGCTCTGTGTGTGCTGTGTTGAAGCCCAGAGCAGCAGCACAGACCAGACTCTGCTGGACCTGGACCTAAACCTGAACCCAGCTGTGTGTCCATGAAGAGTGACCGGTCTATGGATCGACCTGATACCTTCAAACATGGACACCCCTCAGCTGATCGATGGTAAGAATAGAGCAGTCATTGATTTTCTCTTCCTAACGCAGCTGTTATCAGCATTAAAATGTAAAATTCTTTTCAGCATTATTTTATCTACAGGTCTTTTTTTTTTTTAGATTTTCAAGGGGCCATATTATACCCTTTTCCACAAGTTAACACAAATAATAATAAAATGTATGCTGTATGCTTTGGTCAAAATACCACAAGGATCCAGCACCACAGACCAAACTTGTAATAAACTAGAGTTATCCTCAATGCACAAACTACAGAGGCCCCCAGGGGTCAGTTGGTAAAAAAAGAATATTGATGTGGAAATCTGCACTAACAGACTGAACCGAGGGAACAGACTGGCAAACTGTTCCTGTTTGATGTTAAACCTGTTCTGACCGTCCTGCTCTCTGTGATCACCTCAACTGTGTTTAAACAAAGCTGAACTCACAATAAAGTTGTTCTCATCTGCATATGTGCAACATATTTACATGTTTCTGTTGTAGAGAATGAAATTCTACTGCAGCTTGATTATATTATCCCCGCAAAACTTAATTAAGAAGTAATGAATCAAAAATAGTTCCACAATGAAAGTTGTGCTGCTATCCGTGATGTTACCTGGATGTTCCAGCAACGTCAAAATATGTCTTTACCATCATCAACGGGACTATTTAACTATTCTGCTAATGTTTCTGTATACAGTGTACATTCTGCTATATGCTGAGATTAACAACTTAATATGATCTACTTTCTAAAATGGTCCAGCTGACGTCCTGTCTGACCCGGACGTCTGTTATACGTTTTAAAAACATGTCACTTTCAAGATAATCTTGATTATAAATGATATATAAGCAAACACACAGCAAACACATTGAGTATCTGAGTTAATACAAGACATGTGATCTTTTTACAGAAACACACTGAGTCAATACTGACGTGCAACAGTATGTTATTAAGATAAATAAAACAGTAAAAGACGATCAAAAGTACAGCTTCTTGTAAATAATCTAACAATTTGAATTGTTTAACTCTTCAGTTAGGAAGGTAGCTGTGGAAGACTCTGAATCTTGATTGAGGTTTATGGGGACAGTAGTGATAGTTGAGGCAGGATCAGACACCATTTACTATGACAAGGCTCAGATCAGGACAGATGCCAAATAGTCCAGGAGAAGCTGCAGACAGGCATCAATGAGCCTCACACCACCAGGATGGTGAGTCTGCAGCAGCAGGAAGCAACTAAACTAGCAGCTGTATGTGAATCTGAGCAGGAAGCTCATGTTCACCGACACAAAACTACACACCAACACAACAATCTTCAAGATCACCACTGTAAGTTACACTTGTTTTTATCATTTCTCTGTTTCCATCAGGATCTATCAGCAGAGACCAGATTCTCCTGAACCCAGCTGTGTGTCCATGAAGAGTGACTGGTCTATGGGTCGACCTATTGGATTCAAACATGGACATCAGTCTACTGATCAGAGGTCAGACTGTAAAATGTTTGTGTCTGTTATTATCCAATTCTCATTAGAAGACATATCATTGATGTAAAAATTAATTCTTGACCCCCTTGACTGATACTGTTTTTACAACTCCTCCAAATTAAACAACCAGTGGTTTGATCATGTGACTCCAGAACGACACATAGCAGCGTTTTCTAATCTGGCATCTCTATCAGCAGTAATCAGCAGGACGACATCATCTGTCTGTGTTTTATAAAACCGTCACACATCACTGTTAAACTATAATGATGTTTCATGGTTCAGGTCTGGTTAGGTTTAAAGATGATGGTTTGGGTTAAAATAATCACTTTGTTAAGAATAGAGAAACATGTGGTGGGTTAAAGTTACCACTTCTTTAAAGTTAGGCCACTTTTGTCGTCATGGCAACAATCATAACCATCGTAGTTATGGTCTCCTGTGGCAAAGTCCACTGTTGGTTTAATGCCTCCCCCTCTGAATGAGGATATCTGTCCACATATATAAACATCACCTGAACTGCACCACTGCTCCACCTCACAGTTACTACGACCACTAGATGGCAGCTGTCACTCAAACTAACTACAGGTTGTTGTTGGTGACTGACATTGTGACCAGAGGCCTGTACTATGAAGCAGGATTTGGGGTTATCGAGGTAACTTCAGGTTTAAGTCTGGGTTTTCAGTCCTACATCACCGGTTCACTTCTTACTGGGGTTCATCACCATGGTAACTGATGCTGAGCAGCTAACCTGCTGTGGAGCAGGTTAACTTTATATGATCAGATCACAACCTGTCAACACTCCGACCACTGACCAATCAGATCACTGGAGTCATCATTCCTACAGGATCCCGACATGGACAAAAGTCCTGAGTTACAATAAAGTGACAAGTAAAAAAGAACAATATATATATATTATTATAGGTCAGTAGAAACATTTTATTGTTTCAGACTTTCTGTTTCCACTCTGGTTTTAAAACAGAGCTTCTAACAAACGGAGAGATCGTTCACAACATTAAACACATGATAATGATTTTAGCTGCATGTTAATTGTGCAAAGTTGACTTTATCCCTGGAGTGACAGTTGACAGTGTGGATGATTTTACACTCTGATTCCATCACTGCAGCTCAGAATAACATGAGACACCTGTGTGATGATAGTTGGAAATAAAAACCAAAGCTTGTCTTTTATTAAAAGAAATAATCAACACTGTTAATTGGCTCCATGATTATAAAGCAACATTTCAGTCAGATAGACTCATCAGTTATTAACTACTTTTACACTCTTTGCTTCAGTAGCAGAAACAGTCTGACGTTACTTTAAATTTGTCTTTTATGTGACATATTCAGATGGTTTCTTCATCATCCAACTAAATAGCAAAAAATACTCTCTCTATACTTAAGTCATATATAATAATTCCTACATGTATTTTAAGCTGTAGCCTACTTTTAATATGTAGAAATTATTGCTAGTGTTTCTACATCTTCTTATTCTGTTGTATGATTACAGGATTGTTTACATTTCACTTCGTTGAATATGACCTTTTGCTGTTGGTAAAACAGAAGTTTTCTGTAGGTTCTTGGTTTCACCGTTTCATCTCATATCATGAAGTACTTCATTCATGGTTCTGATGATGTCACTCGTATTTAAAAACTCCACCTCTGTCACATGATCGCGCTCGTAGCAGGAAAACCCCGGGTTGACTGAGCAGTTGATAACCAGCTTTGTAGTACTGGTTATCTGGACAGCTAATGTTAGGTTCAGTGAAGCTAGGTAATGAAAAGATATCCTGGGTATGTTGAACTTGCTTTGTAGTACAGGCCTCTGTCATGTTGTTTTTCTTGGTCTCCACCAACATCACTGAGGCCTGATGTCCTGCTGTCAAAGGCTTCATAGCAGGAGATCATGTTTAAGCAGACTGTGTCCAGGGAAAATCAGATCTGTCAGGTTGGGGAAGCAGGAGTGGACCCAAACGCAGAGGCCGGAATGCAGATTTGATGAAAATCTCGTGGATGGTCAAGAACAGGCAAACAGAGCTGAACAAAACTAGCAGATGAAACTAAACGAATGATCCCGGGAACACTCAACTCAAAACCAGACCTTAAATTCAGACTAAACTAATCAAGGGATGGGGAACAGGTGACGAGACACAAGGGCAGGCTGGGAGTGATTGGCTGAGGAAACACAGGAAGCAGAGCAGGGCTAACGAGGGTGAAGCAGGGCAGGTGAGGAGGAGTACATGAACACACAAGGGAAACACAATAACAAAACTAAAACCCAGAAAACACAATATTCTAAATACAACCCACACCAACCTGTCCAAGAACCACCATGAACCTAAACTAAAGTACACAACACACCAGGCTAAACAACAAAAGGCAGTCCAAACCCACCACCCAAATATAACAAGAAAACCCATATGACCAGAAGGACTAAACAGAAGTGCAAACCAGGAGACCCCAAAGAACACAAAAAAAAACACACAAAGTCCAGGCAGGGTGTGAAAAGATCGAGATGGCTCTGCGGTCTCTAAGCTAGTTCGCCACGCTAACAATACCAGTTTGTTGTAGCTGTGTGGATCAGTTTCTTACTGCAGGTTTATGTAAACACACCTGATGTGTCAAAACACAAAAACACAAAACACACAATCTTCAAGATCAACACTGTAAGTTACACTTGTTTTTATCATTTCTCTGTTTCCATCAGGATCCATCAGCAGAGACCAGATTCTCCTGAACCCAGCTGTGTGTCCATGAAGAGTGATCGGTCTATGGGTAAACCTATTACCTTCAAACATGGACATCAGTCTACTGATCAGAGGTCAGACTGTAAAATGTTTGTGTCTGTTATTATCCAGCTCTCATAAGAAGACATATCATGGATGTAAAAATTAATTCTTGACCTCAGTGACTAATACTGTTTTTACACACAAGGTTCTCATAACTACAAACACACACACTCCTCCTACAGACACTTTCCTAAAAAACACAAACTTTATCTGTATAACACTTTTTAAAACAGAGGAACAAAGTCTTTACAGAGACAAATGATCAGAGGTAAGACAGAACAGCTGAGTGTTTTAACTGGATCCACTGTGATAGAACACAACACCTTTAACACTGATGTCATTATTTATTCTAAGACTTCATCTTTTCTTCACAGAGTTCATCAGCAGAGCTCAGAGGTTCTCAGTGGTCAGTCTGTCCAGCAGCATCAAACACACCTGGACTCCATATTTATGGTGTGTAAATGTAAAGCACAGCTACTACTGCTAACTACAACAGCCACAGACTAAATACTAAACTACCATTCTGGTCCTAACAGTCTCCATGCTGCACTCTGTAGACCAGCAGCTTTTCAGTCTGTCACAAATAATCTGATGTTGACTTCTACCAGTTAAATTTACATTTCATTCTGTTCCAGCTGCTGGAAGAGAACATCATCAAATTTGTGAAGAACGAGGTGAAGAAGATGCAGAAGGTTCTGAGTCCAGATTACCCAGAATGCTTAGAGAGTCAGAGTGAGGATGAGGAGGTGTTGGACGGTGAGGATGAAGAGCAGAGGAGGAGCAGCAGAGAGGCATTTCTGAAGATCATACTGCACTTCCTGAGGAGAATGAAGCAGGAGGAGCTGGCTGACTGTCTGCAGAGCAGTAAGAGGATTTTAACAGATTTAACATGATGGAGAGGAAATGGAGGCAACATGGGAGAGGTTTATATTTCAAACTCTGCTGTTAATATGATGCACACATCTTCATCAGATCAATGAATTCTTCTGAGCTGAAAACAGTCAGAAACTGTTTGTCCAAAACTGATGAGCTGAATAGATTTCATAGTGGAGGAAAATATAAACATCTGCAGTTTAATGTTTACATTCTACCAATTTACTGTAGAATCATCTGATTGATTTAATTTGTTTGTTCATTCAGGAGCTCGTGCTGCAGAGTGTCGATATAAACTCAAGTCTAACCTGAAGGAGAAGTTCCAGTGTGTGTTTGAGGGGATTGCTAAAGCAGGAAACCCAACCCTCCTGAATCAGATCTACACAGAGCTCTACATCACAGAGGGAGGGACTGCAGAGGTCAATGATGAACATGAGGTCAGACAGATTGAAACAGCATCCAGGAAACCAGACAGACCAGAAACAACCATCAGACAAGAAGACATCTTTAAAGCCTCACCTGGAAGAGATGAACCAATCAGAACAGTGATGACAAAGGGAGTGGCTGGCATTGGGAAAACAGTCTTAACACAGAAGTTCACTCTGGACTGGGCTGAAGACAAAGCCAACCAGGACATACAGTTCACATTTCCATTCACTTTCAGAGAGCTGAATGTGCTGAAAGAGAAAAAGTACAGCTTGGTGGAACTTGTTCATCACTTCTTTACTGAAACCAAAGAAGCAGGAATCTGCAGGTTTGAAGAGTTCCAGGTTGTGTTCATCTTTGACGGTCTGGATGAGTGTCGACTTCCTCTGGACTTCCACAACAATGAGATCCTGACTGATGTTACAGAGTCCACCTCAGTGGATGTGCTGTTGACAAACCTCATCAGGGGGAAGCTGCTTCCCTCTGCTCGCCTCTGGATAACCACACGACCTGCAGCAGCCAATCAGATCCCTCCTGAGTGTGTCGGCATGGTGACAGAGGTCAGAGGGTTCACTGACCCACAGAAGGAGGAGTACTTCAGGAAGAGATTCAGTGATAAGAAACAGGCCAGCACCATCATCTCCCACATCAAGACATCACGAAGCCTCCACATCATGTGCCACATCCCAGTCTTCTGCTGGATCACTGCTACAGTTCTGGAGCATTTGTTGAAAATCAGAGAGGGAGGAAAGCTGCCCAAGACCCTGACTGAGATGTACATCCACTTCCTGGTGGTTCAGTTGAAACTGAAGAACGTCAAGTATGATGGAGGAGCTGAGACAGATCCACACTGGAATCCAGAGAGCAAGAAGATGATTGAGTCTCTGGGAAAACTGGCTTTTGAGCAGCTGCAGAAAGGAAACCTGATCTTCTATGAATCAGACCTGACAGAGTGTGGCATCCTTATCAGAGCAGCCTCAGTGTGCTCAGGAGTGTTCACACAGGTCTTTAAAGAGGAGAGAGGGCTGTACCAGAACAAGGTGTTCTGCTTCATCCATCTGAGTGTTCAGGAGTTTCTGGCTGCTCTTCATGTCCATCTGACATTCATCAACTCTGGAGTCAATCTGCTGGCAGAAGAACAAACAACATCCCAGTTTTCTAAAGTCTTTAAAAACAAACCTAAACTAAAACATCTCTACCAGAGTGCTGTGAATGAGGCCTTACAGAGTCCAAACGGACACTTGGACTTGTTCCTTCGCTTCCTCCTGGGTCTTTCACTGCAGACCAATCAGACTCTCCTACGAGGTCTGCTGACACAGACAGAAAGTAGCTCACAGACCAATCAGGAAACAGTCGAGTACATCAAGAAGAAGATCAGTGAAAATCTGTCTGCAGAGAGAAGCATCAATCTGTTCCACTGTCTGAATGAACTGAATGATCATTCTCTAGTGGAGGAGATCCAACAGTACCTGAGATCAGGAAGTCTCTCCACAGATAAACTGTCTCCTGCTCAGTGGTCAGCTCTGGTCTTCATCTTACTGTCCTCAGAAAAAGATCTGGATGTGTTTGACCTGAAGAAATACTCTGCTTCAGAGGAGGCTCTTCTGAGGCTGCTGCCAGTGGTCAAAGCTTCAAATAAAGCTCTGTAAGTGGATGGATGACTAGAAAAGTACTTATACACTATTTGATTATAAACAAGACTAGTACTGGTATATGGATGGACTGTGTATGGTCAATGTGTGAAACTGTGGCCAATTTTTTTTACAGGCATAGTCAGTGGTAGTGTCTATAATGTGAATTCCTGGATATTAAATGTCCATCTGCAATTTTCTGTAGTGGTCCCAGTAATATTTGTTGTTAAAGGGTACTGAAGTAGCATATCACATGACATGGTTAAGCTACATTTGAGTAAAAAAAAAGGTATAAATGCAGTTGTAAGAACATTACTTTCCACTCATATCTTGGGATGTTTCATTTGAAAGATAACTTACTTTAACATCAATTGTAACTATTCTAATTATTTTTATTTTCTCTTTCATCTGTTTCAATCATCGGATGTCTGTAAACATATGGTCTTATTCATATGTTAATGTAGGATTAGCATGCTAAGCTGTGACATCTTTCAGAGCACAAAAACACTGTAAACACACCTGTTACCTACCAAGCACAGTGCTGTCAAACTCTAAACACCACTGCAACAACTTATTTTTATACAGTCTATAGGCTACACACACACACACAGCATGACACAGCTATGCTAACAATGCTAGGCATGCTAATTAGCTGCTAGCTGCAGTGCAGGCTGGTAAAATGGATCTACTGCATTTGTTTGTATCCACGGGTTTGTGCTCCTTTCAGTGTCAGAGCCTCCATGTGAGGTGCTGGGTAAATGTGTGTTTTTAAAACTTATTTTGGGGCTGCGCTGAGAGTGACATGTGACTGCTACTTCATCAGTCAGTCAGTGAGTCAGTGATCGACATTCTGGGTTATAGGGCTGGTCCATGGCAGGCCCAGCCAAAAATATCAACAAACCTTTAATATTTTATGGAAGGGAAATAACATTTCTTTATTATTTTAATCACTAATTCCTCTTCAGGCTGAGTGCTTGTAACCTCTCAGAGAGAAGCTGTGCAGCTCTGTCCTCAGTTCTCAGCTCCCAGTCCTCTAGTCTGAGAGAGCTGGACTTGAGTAACAACAACTTGCAAAATTCAGGAGTCCAGCTGTTGTCTGCTGGACTGGAGAGTCCACACTGCACACTGGAAACTCTGAGGTCAGGATACAGCATCTATAATTTTGTTATCTTGAACAATGAGAATAAAGCTGACTCGGAGAGAGATTTTAACAGTTGATTATTTGCATGCTGCTTTATATTCAGATCAATGTCAATTATTCTGCACAACATCTGTAGAACTCTGGTACTTATGATTAAAAAACATTGTGTTATCAATCTTTTTATATTTCAAGTCTGTCAGGATGTCTGGTCACAGAGGAAGGCTGTGCTTCTCTGGCCTCAGCTCTGAACTCCAACCCCTCCCATCTGAGAGAGCTAGACCTGAGTAACAACAACTTGCAAAATTCAGGAGTCCAGCTGTTGTCTGCTGGACTGGAGAGTCCACACTGTACACTGGAAACTCTCAGGTCAGGATACAGCATCTATGATTTTGTTATCTTGAACAATGAGAATAAAGCTGACTTGGAGAGAGATTTTAACAGTTGATTATTTGCATGCTGCTTTATATTCAGATCAATGTCAATTATTCTGCACAACATCTGTAGGACTCTGGTACTTATGATTAAAAAACATTGTGTTATCAATCTTTTTATATTTCAAGTCTGTCAGGATGTCTGGTCACAGAGGAAGGCTGTGCTTCTCTGGTCTCAGCTCTGAACTCCAACCCCTCCCATCTGAGAGAGCTTGACCTGAGCTACAATCATCCAGGAAAGTCAGGAGAGAAACTTCTGTCTGCTGGACTGAAGAATCCACACTGGAGACTGGACACTCTCAGGTATGGACAGACGGGTGGACACTCTCAGGTATGGACAGGTAGGTGGACACTCTCAGGTAAGAACTTTTATGCTGAACATAAAAGTTCATTCTTGATCATGGATGTAATAGTGTGAAGGTCATGTAATGTGAGTGAAACCTCTGGAAAAAGCTAGTAAGTCGACATAAAGTTATTCTTTTGTTAAACTTTCATGTTCTCATGGTGTTGTAGGAGCGTTAATACTTTATTAATGAATTACCTCATCATTAGGGCACCACCTCCTTTTTGGTTAGGATTTATTAGTGCCAGGAGGAAGCACTAACCCTTGTTCAGTTTAATCAGTGAATCAGTCTTACAGTCGTAAGTTCTTGTCCCAAACAGTGACCTCTGTTTACTGCAGCTCAAAGAAACAACCAAACACTTTTAGGATAAATGAAGACATTTATTAATAGCTAAACGTCTTGAGGATACACGATAAAGCATAGATAATATAACATATACAGATAATATACAGAACATTATAAATAAAAAGAAAGTAAAATAAATAAGGCCTAAGAATGATAAAAATTAATAAAGAAAATTATTCAGTTAGAGTGGCTCGAGGCTTAACATGTTGTACCGGGGAATGCTGAGGGGAAAAGCTAATTCAACTTCTCTAAATAAATTCTTTCATTTTAACGTTATTCGACATCAACCCTTGATCACAAAGCCATGTTATGCCTTACTGTTGAGGTGTGTCGTCGTGGTAGAGGCGTCATCTTGGCAGGTCCAGCGTTGTTGGTGCAATCATCACCAGTGGTGTTGCAGTGGAAGAGCCCGGATCAGCTGTGGGCTGCGGCGCATCTCAGTGGATGCAGAGGTGTTGAATGCCGGTAAAGAATCAGGCTGTTTCAGGCTGCTCTGAAAGAGTCTTTAGGCCGGCTTCACTTCTGGTTTTCAATATTGCTCTCAGAGAGCAGGATCACTTTCAAGCGTTCTTCTTCTTCTTCTTCCTCTTCTTCTTCTTTGTGAGCTTACGTTCAGGCTTTATTTGGCTTGTAGTAACTTGAGTTAAGTGTCAAATAAAGTTTAGTCTGACTACGCTCAAGTCTTCAGCGGTTAAACACTTAAAGTACAAATACATGGTTATTAAACATCCATTAACTCTTCACATAAGGAAATTTAACTCTTGTCAATAGAGGGCAGTATTGTTACCTGTAGTCTTACCTGAAGTCTTATATCTCTTTAGTAGATAGTCATACATATATGAAAGTTATACCATTCTTCTTGTATTTACACGACAAATAACATGATATAAGTTGCATAATGATTAGACATTTAATTTACATGAATTTCAGGTTTGCCTCAGATTTGCAAAGGGGGTTTCACAAAGTCCTCAGGGATGTGGATTAGTTTATGGCTTTGTTGATAAGAGTCTGTCTTCCATCTATAAGGTGGGAGTTGTTGTTTTCCTCATTTCATGCTTTTAGTTCGTGTCGTAATTCAACATATCCAAATGTTTCAAGGAGGTCTTCCTGAGCCTGTTGAGCTTCACTGATCAAACCCCC